>NC_081408.1:204355112-204552612 GCF_030272615.1 Cryptomeria japonica | reverse complement strand
AATTATGTATGCCCTAAAAATGTTCAAATAGTAAACCCAGTTCAGTTGTAATTATTATTAAATTTTTATTAGTATTTTAATATCAACCTTAACTCTAATTTTATAAATAATAAAAACCTTGCCATTAAAAATTATAACAAAATTATGGGCATGACTAGATACAAGATGATAGTCAAATTTGTGAATAAAATAATAACCATAATTTAAAGCTAATGCTAAAGCATTTTAAACCATAAACCTAAACTGTATTGAATATTGAACCACATATATCTTGTAATAATAGATAATAATATCTCAAAATAATTGAGAACCATATATATGTAATCAATTTTGACATAACCATATTTAGGCCCATTAATGGGACTGGTTGGGTTAATTTAGCTTTAAAAGAGCCAATTGAGGTTGTCTGGGAAAAACCAATGGAGGGATGATGGAAAATTAATTTTGATGAGGCATCTAAAGGGAACCATGGGTTGTTAAGAGCAATTTTCATTTTTCTAGATTGGAAAGGGGACATGTTGGTATTAGAGGTAAAGAAGTTGGACGATGGAACAAAAAATGTAGTTGAAGCTTTAGCAGCATTGATAGTCATTAGATTTGGCAAGAAATTTGGGGCATTGAAAATTCATTTAGAGGGTGACTCCCATATAATCATTCTGACAATTATGAAGGGGAGAATCGATGCATGGCATCTCCAAAATCCAATTGCTAAAATAATGGAAAAAATATCATTTTTGGAAGATTTCCATATTATCCATGTAAGGAGATCCGAGAATACAGAAGTTGACACCTTATCAAAATGGGCTCTAACATTTCGAATGGTTGGTGAATTAAGGACTAAAGATTATTGGCAAATTTATTTACAGGAGTTTTGTGATTGAATATGTGGTTAGTTCACGGTATTTAACGGGAAAACATTAATTTAACATCAAAATGACTGCATTGTCTGGGGAAGTGATGTGAAGAAGGGCAATGGAGTAAAGAGGCCACTCTACATTTATGGTTGGAGTTATAGTGGCAGTTATGTTTACAATTAACATGCCCTCTTTTCTCGATGTTTTGATAGACTTTTTCGTGTTGAAGAATCTTTTGAGTTGGTGCAGAGTAGGGTGGTGGCACTATTTGTTGGTATTATGGATGTGTTGCATTGGTTTTTTTATTGATGTCAACACTTATCCTTCTAGAGATCTACATTGTTGATTCGGCACTATGGTTATATTAGTTTACTATTGAACCAACACATTATGTTCACTGGTAAGCTCAGTGACTTATGCACAGTCACCGGTAGGTTATATGGTTCACCGACATTGATGATGACTTGTTATCATCTAGAGATCACTTGATTATGTCTAAGACATGGTTTGGATACTTGGTTTTGGTGTTTTGGTTATTGGTCATATCGGGTTGACATATTTGTTATTACCAATAGATTAGTCTAGGTTATGGACTGGTATACGTTATATATTCCCGATCAACACGACACATTATGGAGATGATTTATTGATTGGATATTGTTGTAAATGTATTGAGCCGACATGTTGTATTGCATCAAGACTTATTTGTAATTGATTTAATTGTAATATTCTTAGTGAGCCGACCTACACATTTGGTCTTAGGTTTTTGTATAAATGTAAGATCTCATTTGTGAGATGAATGTATGGGTATGGTCATGGTATGGTATTGTAACATGGTTTGTGTGAATATTGAAGATCATATGAGAAGATCATAGAGCGAATCAAGAAGACATCATTTGAAGGTTAAAGGAAGGTTTAAAGGTGTTTAACAGAGCTTAAACCGATACTCAATCCAACATTGCAAATGAACTTTGAAGTAGTACATTAATCTAGGATTTAACCATCCTACTGTAGTCATTGCAACTCCCATTTGAGCAGTATGCTCTAGGCATTTGGCCTATCTGCATGTGCAGACCCCATTTGTATACACATACTATCTGCAGTAGTATTATCTGATTGTGGGTAAGTTTTCCCACCGTGGTTTTTCCCCTTATAGGGTTTCCACATCAAAATCTCTGTGTTATGTGTTGTGGATGTTGTTTCTCTTTTTGTTTCATGCATTATGTTTCATCGGTATTGATATTAACTGATAATTTCTCAACTAGCATTAAGTTGGATTAAGTTATAATTGCATTGAAATTCATTGACAACTGATTCACCCCCCCCCCCCCCCTCTCTCAATTTTTCTTTTGGTTCCTAACAATTGGTATTAGAGCTAAGTCCTATTTTTGTAGAAGTCTAACAGCTTGAGGAGATCCTATGGCATCAAACATTTTCAGGAAGTACAGTCCTGAACTTGATGGAACTAACTATGGTATATGGAAGATCAGTATGGAGACACATCTAAATTCTATTGGAAGAGACATATGGGAAGTTACAAAGAATGGCTATGTTGGTCCTACTTCAAATAAACCTAATCCACCAACATTGGGTAAGGATCAAGAGAATGATTGCAAAGCAAGAGAAGCACTTCTGAGCGCATTATCAGATCAACAAATTATGGGATTATCAGATTGATCTATGGCCAAAGCTATTTGGTATAAATAGGAAACATTGAATGAAGGAGATACCACTATCAAAATTGCAAAACTAGAATGTTAGCAAGTTAGTTATGAAAATTTAAAAATGGAAGTAGATGAAAGAATTTCTACTTTTCTGGAAAGAGTTAATAAAATTATTTTAGGAATACAATGTTGTGGAGGATTCTTAAGTGAAGATGAAATTATTTCTAAATTTTTAAGAGCTTTGCCACCAGCTTACAAAATGAAAGTAACTATTATTAATGAGCTGAGAACAATGCCTTAGAATACATTAGTATCTAGAGATACCTTGGATGAAAAACTTTCAACATTTGAGCTTGAGGAATTTGGTCCTATTGCTACAGTTAAGATTGATTTAGCCACCACAGCATCATCATCTACAACATCACCATCATCATCTGACAAATCTGATTGGAAAGCACTTTATGCAAAATAACTTGAAGGTATCAGGAGGGAAAATGAAGAACTGGAAGAACTTGAAGCACTATTTGCAAGGAAGATGCCTAATGGTCTAGTTGGAAGTAAGTATGAAGGTAAAGCACCATTTAAATGTTTTAATTGCAATAAAGGTGGTCACATAGCATCTAGATGTCCTGATAGACATGGAAGATTGAGAGAGGAAGCTAGAAGAATATATAAGCCTAACCTTGAATATCAGAGATACAGATTTAAGAAGAACAAAGATAAATCATGTTACTATGTTGATGAAGGAGTTATAGATGATTTTGATGAAGAACCGACAGACAATGGATGGGCATTTGTTGCAATAAAAGAAGATCAATTGGTACCTATTGTCACATTGATAGATCAGGCCCTAGCAACTAAAATTGAGGAAAAAGATAAATGGATCATTGATAGTGAATGTTCACATCATATGACTGGTGATAAAAGTAAATTCTTATCTTTTCAGGAATATAATGAAGGTCTAGTAAGATTTGGCAATGATAAAGCTTGTTTAATGAAAGGTAAAGGCACTATATCTTTGGATGGTAATCACAATACTGGCAATGTTAACTATGTTGAAGGTTTGGAGTATAATCTGTTGAGTGTTGGTCAATTAGTTGAAAAGGGATTTCAGTTACAATTCAAGAATGGAAAATGCAAAATCATGAACAGAGCTGGATTGGAGATTGCAACTGGTAATCAGACTAAAGGTGATATCTTTCATTTGAACAACAGTGATAAGACATGTTTGATTGCACATATTGATGAAAGTTGGTTATGGCATAAGAGACTCTATCATGTAAATTTTGATTTCATTGTAAAGATCAGTACAACTAAGGCAGTAACGGATTTACCTAAGATTGTGAAACCTCATAATCCAGTATGTAAGGAATGTCAAATGGGAAAGCAAGTTAGAACAACTTTTAAGAGTATTTATGAGAAATCTAGTAATGTTCTTGATTTAATTAATACTGACTTGAATGGTCCGACAAGAACAAGAAGTCTATAGGGAGATAGATATTTTATGCTAATTATTGATGATTATTCTAAAATGTGTTGGGTTACTTTTCTCAAGGAGAAATCAAAGGCTTTTGGAAAATTTAAGTTATTAAAGGCAATGGTAGAGAATGAAAGCGGTAAGAGAATCAAATGTTTGAGATCTGATCAAGGAGGAGAATTTACATCTAAGGAATTTAATACATTCTATGAAGTGAATGTAATCAAAAGACAACTATCAGCACCGCGGACACCTCAGCACAATGGAATTGTGGAAAGGAAGAACAAAACTATTATGGAAGCAGCTAGAAACATGATATTGAAAGCAAATCTACCTCATGTATACTGGAGAGAAGCAGCGAATACAATGGTTTACACTTTCAACAAAATTCACATCAAAGGTGAAATAGGTAAGACCCTTTATGAACTATGGTTTGACAATACTCCTACTCTTAAATACTTTAGAATATTTGGAAGCAAATGCTATATTAGGAGATATGAGTATGTTGGTAAATTTGATCCTAAAATAATGAAGGAATATTTCTTGGTTATTCATTTAAGAGCAAGGCATATAGATGTTTTATTAAAAGATTGCAGAAGATCATTGAAAGTGCTAATGTGAAGATAGATGAACAATTTAGAGGAAATTCAAGGTCTGTAGATTCTGAACAGACGATAGAGATGATCATAAATGAACTTATACAAAGTGCACTGGTACAAAATGTGGATCCAATCACACCTGCATCATCAGAGAATTCCACAGTGACTAAAGAACAACATCATGTGAATAAACCCACTCAGATAACTGGGAATAAGTATCAAGGTGTTATGACAAGAAGAAGACTAGCAAATGAAGAGGTATGCTTAATTTCTCAAATTGAACCAGCAGTTTTTATCAAAGCATGTCAAGATGAACATTGGATAAAAGCAATGGAAGATGAATTAGAACAAATTAAAAAGAACAATACATGGACATTAGTTCCCTAGCCTAAAGACAAAAATGTAATTGGAACTAAATGGGTATTTAGAAATAAACTTAATCAAGATGGTAAGGTAATCAGGAACAAAGCAACATTAGTTTGCAAAGGATATTCACAGAAAGAGGGAATTGATTATAATGATAGCTTTGCACTGGTAGCTAGAATTGAGGCAGTTAGATTATTTCTTGCATTTGCAGCTCATAGGAACTAGAAAGTATATCAGATGGATGTAAAATGTGCATTTCTGAATGGTGATCTTGAAGAGGAATTTTATATTGAACAACTTGATGGATTTTCATTGACAAATGCTAAAGATATGCTTTTCGGATTATGGAAAGCTTTGTATGGATTGAAGTAAGCTCCTAGAGCATGGTATGCTAGATTGGACAAATATCTTTTGAAACTTGGTTACACTAAAAGTAATGTTGACAACAACTTATATTACAAAGTGACTAATGATGACATCTTGGTTATTGAAGTTTTTGTTGATGATATCAATTTTGGAGGAGAAGATGAATTGTGTAAGGACATTGCTAACAAGATGCAAGAAGAATTTAAAATATCTATGATTGGGGAGATAAAATTATTTTTAGGATTGCAGATTTTACAAATTGATAAAGGTATACTCATAAGTCAAACAAAATACTTAAAGGAACGACTGAAGAAATTTGGTATGGAAAACTCTAAGCTGGTAAGTACTCCTATGACTACAACTGATAAATTGACATTGAAGGATGATTCAGCTCATGTTAATCCGACAAGATACAAATCTATGATTGGAGGTTTACTGTATTTGACACAAATGAGACCTGATATAATGAATGTAGTATGTATAGTTTCAAGGTTTCAAGGTTTCAAAGTAATCCTAAGGAAAATCATGAATCAAAAGTAAAAAGGATTTTTTGGTATCTACAAGGCACAACAAATCTTGGTTTATGGTATCCTAAAGATGAAAATTATGATTAATGTGTATACACCGATGCAAATTGGGCATGAGATGTAGATGACAAAAAGAGTACCACTAGTGGTGCATTCTTTCTTGGTAGCAGATTGATTTCATGGATAAGCAAGAAGCACAGTTGTACATCATTATCAACATCAGAATCAGAATATGTTGCACCAACAACTAATTGTACTTAGGTATTATGGATCAAGAAAATGTTGAAGGACATAAAGGTAAAATGAAAAGAATCAATAATCATTTATTGTGATAATTCAGCAGCAATTGATATATCAAAGAATCCGGTATTTCACTCTAAGACTAAGCATGTTTCTATCAAATATAATTTTCTAAAAGAAAATTTTGAAGCAAAAAAATTAAGATTGGTTTATGTGAATACTAAAGCAAAGATTGTAGATATCTTTACAAAGCCTTTACCTAAGGAAACCTTTGAATATCTCAGAGATCAGCTTGGGGTATTACCCTCACCGGTAGAGAGTTGGATGATTGAATATTGGCATCAAACCGACAGGAACTAACAAAGAAATATTTTTTTGGCTCTGATGGAGGAGAGATACTTGTTAGGGGGAGTAGTTGGTTGTATGTTTTGGTATTTCTTCCTAATTGCTTTGGCATTTGATTTCAAAGGTGGGGAGATATCTATGGAAAAACATTATTTATTAGGGGAGAGATATATATCCTTTGTATTTTGGTTTTGATTTCTAGTATTGATCTATTCTAGAGATTGTTGGGTTTTTTGGTTTTTGGCATTCTGTTTTGGCACTTAGATGTTTTTCCATCTAGTGTTGCCATCAATGTCAAAGGGGGAGATTGTTGCTATTATGGATGTGTTGTATTGGTTTTTTCATTGATGTCAACACTTATCCTTCTAGAGATTTGCATTGTTGATTTGGTGCTATTGTTATATTGGTTTACTATTAAACCGACACATTGTGTTCACCAGTAAGGTCAGTGACTTATGCACAATCATCAGTATATGCTCACCGGGAGGTTATATGGTTCACCAACACTAATGATGACTTGTTATCATCTGGAGATTACTTGATTATGTCTAAAACAATGGTTTGGATACTTGGTTTTGGTGTTTTGGTTATTGGTCTAATCGGATTGACATATTTGCTATTACCGGTAGATTGGTCTAGGTTATGGACTGATATAGATTATCTATTCCAAATCAGCACAACACATTATGGAGATGATTTATTGATTGGATATTATTGTAAATGTATTGAGATGACATGTTGTATCTTATCAAGACTTATTTGTAATTGATTTAATTATAATATTCTTAGTGAGCCGACCTACACATTTGGTCTTAGGTTTTTGTATAAATGTAAGATCTCATTTGTGAGATGAATGTATGGGTATGGTCGTGGTATTAAGTTGGATTAAGTTATAGTTGGGTTGAAATTCATTAACAACTGATTCACCCCACCCTCTTAGTTGTCCTTTTGGTTCCTAACACTTTTGTAGCAAATAAATCATGGAGGCAAATTTTACACTGAAGACAAGAAAGCAATTTTGCCCTTTCTTCGGTGATGCAAGTGAAAGGAGATCAAGAAGGGAATGTTTCTATTTAAAGATGGAAGATTGGTAAAATGTGTGTGGTTGATGTTGGGTAAGGTGTTTTGTGATTTGAGATAAAGGTATCGAACAAACACGGATGTTTATTTATTAATCATGGCATGGGGACTAAATTTGGGTGAGTTGAAGGAAATGGTGAAGAGGGTAATGGAATCAATTGTGCACAGAGATTATCTAGATGATATAGACTCAATTATTGAGGTTGCAATATCAGGTGAGGGAATTGATGTAATGAAGGAGTAGAAAATGAAGAGCATGAGTTTTTTGCAAAATGCATTGCTTTTGTACATTGGCCAAAGGGGTGATTCAAAGCTCGCCATAGAGAGGAGGCCAAACATGGTTGGAAGGTATTGATTATCTCTATGAAATTGATGGGAGCGGAAATGTTGATTAAAAAGGATAAGGTAGAAGTGGAGCATTTAAGGTGCAAATAGCTTCAACCATAGAAGAGGAAGGTGGCAGGTGAGAAGATGGAAGCAGTGGACCCAGAGAGCTCACATGGTGCTAGTAACTCAATTTCCCTATTCTACAATGTTTTGTTTTTTTGGTCTTGTGCCTTGGGGGTTTAGCTCTATTTAGTTATAAGTTTTAGTATTAGTTAGATAGAGCAGGATGGTGGTTTGTCATTCTATTTTAAAAAAACAAAACTATAAACTGTTTCTCGGAGCGATTTTTTGAGCTTGACAAAGTTGTAAAGGGATTTGGGTAGAGTAGTATGCTTGGTAGATGGTTAAGCATGCATAGATATTTTTGTTTTTAAGTGGCTTTTTAGGCAATTTTTTAGATAAATGGATGTTTGTCTTATAAATTATGATGTACTTTGTTTTAGAAAATGACTATAATAAATTCTTACTTCCGAGCAAAAAAAAAAAAATGATATAACCATATACATTAAATGTTTTCATATAAAAGTTAAATATTAGCGTATTTAAATACATTGTGATAGATCGATGTGTTGAATTTTTGCCACATCCACTTTAAAAAATCTATCTAATGGGGCATATTTTTAACAAATAAATCCACACATCCACTTCAATTATGTTTTTAAAAAGTTTTATTTCTCTCATATATGTCAAACAAAAATGATAAACATTTATAGAAAATGTTAAAATTTTACAGAAAATAAGAAGTATCATAGGTCAAGTAAGATGTAACTATGGTAATTACAATTCATTGTTAAGATGTAAAGACATTACGATTTCTTCAATTATCAAAATGGTATTGCAACCTTTATTTCATAGTGCTCATGATATACTTCTTTTAGAATATCTGGGAGTCTAGCTACTACTGTAGATGCCTCATGTTCTTTTTTTGCAACATCCTCCATTTTCATTATTTCTAATTCATCAACTTCATCAATCATGAATCTTGTATTTTCAATTTCCTTTATGATTCTGTTGCAATATTCTAAGACTATTCTTGCACATTTGTCGAAAGAAGTTTCAAAAAAAATATTTGAGTTTATTGAGGCATTTGAACTTTCCACAATGATTTAGAAATCTATTTTGTGAAGCATACATAGTTTGAAATATTTTCTGAAAATTAAAAATAATAAAATTAATGTTAAACATTTAATAGTCATTGAAGTTATTTTAACCATTATGATAAGTTACTATTTGGATTAATATGCTCAAATGTCACCGAATTTTAAAATTTCCAAAAATTATACAAGTAAACATTAGAAAATGACTTCATAAAAAAATATAATTAAACTTTATATTTGATTAAACTACAAAACAAATACATTCTATTATTTTAAAAATATGCAACTTTAGAAAAACATACAATGTTAATAAATAGTTTCACTTAAATATCTATGCATGGTACTAAATGTCAAACAATATTTATTTAATATTATGAAAATTGAATATTGTCAATTTGTCAAATAGTTTGTCAACATATAGCAAATATTTTTTGTAGAGTGATCTCAATTAATTTTTAACCACAGATGCATTGGTAATAACTCTTCATTTTCAGTACCATCAAGTGTAGTACAAACTTTAGCTACCAAATTGGACTTCACAACGTACAAGGTAGGTATACCATAGTTTGCACATAACAACCTGAATTATGGCATGACCTGACACACCTTGAATATAATGGAGTATCATAGCTTAAGAGTAGTAAGAAACTATTCTTCAAGTGTTCCTATGCGATAACCAATTCGTGATGGATCTTTCAGAAATCTCATGAATTGCATACCGAGTTCATCAGATATAGTTTATTTATAAATTTTTGTTGTTGATCTAGTGGTGATTTTTCAAATGCATCCTGCAAGGTACAAATCTCAAATTTCATAGTATAGAGCTACTAACCAACCACAAAAATCTATAATCTCAATCTATAGATTATGAAATTTTACATCCAAGTCCATTTTGACCTTTGATTCATAGTGGAAGTTGGAAAATTGGGCATAGTTGTGAAATTCCATTCTTGTGGTGCTTGATCCATTCTAGATAATTTTCTTAACCATGCTATCTTTGAGCCAATAGTAGATTCTTAATTCCTCTAGATGGAGGACATTGAATGGAAGGTGTGGGTGATATGTTGACAACCAATCTGACACCCATTTTGCATGCACATGATGAGACATATTTCTGACGTGCATAAACATTATAATTAGCTTTCATATTACTATCAAATATTAAACTCTCACTATTTTGTAAAATAATTTTAAAATCATATAAATGATAGTAAACATTTGGAAAATGCGTGTTAACAAAGTAACTCAAAGGGGACCATAACAACATATATGTATGCATTTATTTTACTCGAATAACATAAAACATTATTATTAGCTTTCACATTACTATTAATTAGGAAAGTTTAATTACTTTGTGAAATAATTAGAAATTTGCTTAAATGATAGTAAACATTATGAAAATGTATGCTATCAAAGTAAACAAAAAGGAACAATAACAACACATATTTAGGCACTCATTTTACTCTAAGAACATTAAAAAATGATGCAAGGTTAAATATAAAAACTTGGATTATTGAAATTTATGTAATATTTTTTTTATCATTGATATTTGTCTAATAGAATTACATCAATTTTCATCTAGAAGATTGAGTCTGAATTCTTCAGCCTTGTGCTTAGCAATCTATCTACCATTTATCATTTTCTCATAATAGTCATATGCGAATGGTGGTGATACTCTCATACCTTCTAGATATTTTACACGAGATATTGCCACAAATGTCAAGCTTCTTCTTTCTCTTTGTCCAATATCAATTATTGCTTTTGGAAGAGTTAATTATTGAGATTTATGTATAGTCAATGCCCATGCCAATCTCAATGGTAATTGAAGCATTTTGTCTTTTTGTATTATTGTTTTGATTAAAGGGGAAAACTGGTTTTACATGGACTAGAAACCTAGAGTCAACAAAATTAAAGATAAAGCATAGTATCTAGGACCCAACAACCAAAAATATGCCAACCAATCCTCAAAAAATAGGGTAACGAAGCCCAACCCGAGAGAAAAAATAGAACACCCTAACATAACTACAAAAGCTTTCCTAATTTGTCATTTTTCTAAATGACGTCTTCACTAATCAACAAAACTTTCTTACTAATATTACTACACCAAATTAAAGCATTAAAAGAGGTAAGCAACAATTACTATACTCATCTATATGACAAGAAAACATACCATCATGATCAATTTCTTTTATGAATAAATCTTTTTCATAAAACTTTATCACATAGAACTAGCTTCAAAATTCAATTTCTACAACCAAGTTAACTTTCAATAAATAATATCAACATAAATAACTCAATTTTTTACACTTGCTAGGCATATAAAAACCTTTCCAAAGACTACGTCCCATAACATAGTGACAAGTTAACACAATTTACTCCATGATTACACACAATAATCATCTACATAACTGGAATGCACAACACAAAAGGCCACATGTGAGCATGTCTAATGCTCCATCAAATAGAACATGCACAATCAACATCTCTATGCTTGATCTCAGAACAATAATATGATCATAAATATCCAATATCTCACTCAAAGGCTTGATGGTGCTAGGGCACACCATAGTGGTTCTACCTTCCATACAAGACCTTCGTGAACATCCCTTGTTGAGTAAGGTGGTTAGCCTCCAAGAGATAGTCACCACACATAGGTAGGTAGTGGATACTAGCTGCATCACAGCCTCACGTACCCCCATCCTCAAGGTTCCTTACGTCTACTTCCTCGTACACACTCAACCAAGACCATCTCATACATCCTTGGAGAGGAATTTTACATTTTAACACAAGACCAACATACAAAAACAATAAGGACCAATTAGTTTAGCCACCAATGTACAGAAGAATAAATATAATAAATCACCAATTCCAATAGTAAGGCAATAAAATAATCCAGAATTTGCAACACCAAATCAAGTATGTAAAATATCACAAGATTGTGGCTAAACCTTTAAAGTCAAGATAAAATAAATTGGTGGCGCATAAGGAAATAAAATTAAAAAAAAAATATCACAATTGCACATAACATCACTATGTGACTAGAATCTAGCCACCAGCGAGGAAGGAAGGAACAATCATCTAGCTAGTGCAGTAGCTCATCATGTGGTGCGACATAGTCACACTACCCACATGGCATGACGGTGTGCACCTCGACATCACCCTGCATCACATCGTCACGTGGCATGGCTCTACCCTAAACCTATCAGTAGGCCACATGGCAATGTCTACTACATCCGCATCGTGTCTCAGCATGGCATGGCAATAATCCAAGCAGAAAAAGAACACAATGGACATATCTCGCATGGAAATGTCTACTACATACCACATCATGTCTCAACACAACATGGAAATACCCCAAGCGGAAAGGCACGCAATGGACATATCCTACATGGCAATGTACCTCATGCAAAAGGCATGCGTAGGTCACACCTTGCATAGCGACGTACCTCTCATGATACTCATCGTAAGCCAAAGGTATACATGGCTAGGGTCCACCCACATGTCTGTCAATGCTGGACAATTGGCATCTCATGTGAAAAATAACATACCTTTCATGAAGACAAGGCAAAATATCCTCCAATAAAACCATCATTATGCTCAAGAACTGACATCAATATGCTCAAATATAAGGATAGGAATAGACTGGCACACATGAACCTTATAAATTAGTTCATCACAAGGGAAAGTATTGAGTACACCAATAATACAGTTTCATTACAAAACTATATTTTTCCTCAAAATAGAGAAGCTAAAGTCACTTCGTGTCGACATTACTCATACGTCGTTCCATACTATTTGAGGAATGGTGACTTCTAATACTACCCCTTCACATGCTGAATTATCAACAACCCGTGGGTTGGCTTTCAGAAAGGAAAGAAATAAGCAACATCACATAAATAGTATGGTTTTCCCATACTCATAAACAAACATATCCTCCATGGTTGGTTACTTCACCATCCCATGGGCACACATAGCAAGCACGGGTTTTTTACAATACACAAGGAATAACACCATTATTGGTTTAGTCACATTTACATGGAGTACTTTTCGATATGCTATCATCTACTCAAGAAAGATTTTACCTATGCTTTCCACATGAATCACTGAATAAAGTTTACTCTAGATACCAGTACTGAAATTCTTAACTATTCACCATTACATAAGGAAATAACATCATTCTGGTATGTTTTCTAAATCAATTAAGCATTCAAAACCACATTACTAACTATGCAAATTTCATTATGAAGCTTAAGACTTTCATCTTTCCATAAAAAGACAAAAATGCAAAAAGTACAATTTCAAATGTTTTATAAACACTCTATTTAACTCAATACACTCTTTAGTAGCATTACTAAAGTCTAAAATCTAGGCAAAGAGGAGGAAAAAGAGAGTTTGATATCCAATCTATTTCCTAGAAAGACATAAGATCAACAAGACCACACTACAAGCTAAATTTTCTCACTATAAGTGTATCATTTATTTGCATGGTCTTCATTTCGCTACTATTTTAGAAGGATGCCACACAGCCTAACAAGACATTTCCAATTATGATGGTTGCAATAGAATGTTCTAGTTTTCCAAACAATAGAGATCAAAACAGGTAATCTTATCAATAATGCAAGACCTCTTGAGGACACTCACTACTTTAGTACAATACAACCTAAGCAGTTTCATAAAATCAACTATTTGCATATTAATGCACCTTAATTAAGATAGAACTTAACTATATTACTCCTATGAAACACATGGAGAATTCTTTAATGTAAACATACATTTTTTTCTCAATATCCAATATGCACTTTCAAACCAAAACCCTTTTATAATCTAAAAACACATAAGCATTATAAGGTTCACACAAGGGCTCAAGAAAACACAACCTTTTTCTTGCAATAAGAAATCTCACATAAGAGATAAATACACATATAAGAAAAAAAAAACATTTAATTTCTAGAGAGAGAGAGAAGAGGAAGGATGATAATCATTCATTTTACTACCAAAAAAGCATTCAATACTCACCATACAAGTCCTTCAAGTGGACAACACTAAGCTAGATCATACTCTTAAACACGCACATTTTGTACTTTTAGATTCAAGACAAAACTAACCAACCCAAATGGATTAGTCAAAAGAGTACAACAATCAATAAGGAAGGTACATACGAATCTCCTCTAGAATAAGAGAAATCATAGACCAAGACCTCAATAACTAGACAAAGCTCATACAATCACTCCAAAGCACCCACATCAAGAAGATGAAAACAAGGTGTGAACACACACATTACACACAAGTTAAGGTTTGCTCAATCACACACATACAAAAAGGAGGAAAAACATACATATAAGGTCGATACACCACACACCAACTAAGGGTACAAGCAAAGCCAGAGATCCCAGTGTTTGCAACTTGGGCTCTGATACCAAATGTAATGCCCCACCAGGAAACCCCAAAGGGATAAAGGTAAAACACACAAATGAAGTGCAATAATTATTATTTTTTAAATAAGACACAACATTAAGATACAACAAGATATCCAAGTTCAAATCACACAGCGGAAGACATCAACTAACACCTAAAGAGTTTCCTAACGTGATTACTTAATTACACAATTAACTTAACTCATGCTAATTAATCCAATAAGCCGATTGTCTTAATAACAAGATAATTCTTAAACAAGGATAATTTCTTTTAGTAAGACAAAATATAGATCACAAGATAAAGTTCACCCATCAAAGTTTATTCATACCTTTCATTCATACTTTTCATTAAAATTTGAGTCATGTATCCAATTTAATAACACACTTGAATTTCATCATTAACTAACGAGATCTTTCCATGCATACTTGATTTCCTTAACAATAACTAAATATATTCCATTATTCTAATCTACATTCTTTCATGATCCAATTTACTACATTTAAAAGATGACTGCATACATACATTTGCAATTAATTTCATCTAAATCACTTACACATTCTAGCAAAATGTCATCCATACATGCTAACACTAAAACATGAAACATAAGAACAAAAGCAACACATAACACCAAAATGATCTCAGAGTTCACCCTTAGAGGGCTACAACTCCAGGTCTACTCAACTGCAAGACCCCTCTGATATTAAATAAGTTTAGGGTACATAAGTTCCACATCATTTACATTCCTGCCATTGAGGCGAATCATACCAATAAACAACTGACCACATCGGTCAATAAATACATAAATGATTCTTACATGGAAACAACTCCAACTGACCGATGTGGTCAGTTGTTTATTGGTATGATACAAGGTCCATTTCCTGACAATACTCTAACAAGAGACTTGACCTGCTATGGTCAACCACAAATCAACACTCGACACTCGCATAAAGGACAGGACTACTTAAAACACCATCACAAGGCAACAACCAAACTAGAAACTAAAGACATAAACAAGTACCCAAATCATCCGAATGATAGGGTCCAAACAAAAATATCAACATAGGACACAATGACAACTCAACTAGAATTGCAAAGAAATTAAGCTTCACTGCAAACACCATTTACACAAGATCCTAATACAAGCAATCTTTTCTTAAAACAGCCAAAAGCATAAATAACTTGCAATCAAAGATTTTCCAGACAATAAGAAAGTACAACTATTTAATACAAAGAAATAAATTTGCCATTTGTCCAATAAGTTAAATAAGATCTCAAAGAAATAATTCTCCTAATGTATTTTAACATAATTATCAATTATAAAAAATTATAAGTTTTTCTGAAACATTCAAACTATAAACTGATTTAATAGCTATAATATAATTGTATGCATACCTATATATACATTGTATATATATATAATATACTTATAATTATATTACAAATATATATATCAACTTATAACCAATATTTAAATAACAGTAAAATAATATAATACCCACCATAATGAAAACACATCTATATATATATATATATATATATATATATATATATATATATATATATATATATATATATATATATATATATATATATATATATATATATATATATATATATATATATATATATATATATATATATATATATATACATATTATATATTATAAATCATAAATTCTGACTACCCAACCCTTGGGCATGAAACCTGAAATAACCACATCACAGTATGCATAGGGTAAAAGAATAAATAAAAAAAAACATTAATATTTCAGCCCTGGCACGGTAGCCCATGCTACCGCACGGTAGAACTACTACCATCAGTAGTTCTCTGTACTACCATTGGTAGCAGATGCTACCATAGGTAGCTCCCTACCCCAAATTTATATATTATTATTTTTCTTTTTTAATTTTTTTTAATTTTTAAAACATGTAAATAATTTCCAAATTCATTAAAACCCCTTTGACAAAATTTACATAGAAACCAAATTGTCAACTCAATAAAATTCATTCACAGAATTTTATTCCAATTACTTTTTCTTTAAATTAGATAAACCAATAAATTTAATTCACAATTAAATTTATTTCTAAAGAAATCGACTAATCTCACGGAGATTTATTTAAAAGAATATCAGAACAAATCAAACAAGAGAGAATAATTTTTCCAAAATAATTTTCCTAATTTTCTCAAAATTAAACTACTCCCATTAACTAGAAAATTAACATCAAGCGAGAATTTTAAATCAAAACCTGAATTAACTAGAAGAGGGTTTTGGATGTGACAAATAATTTACACACACACCATTCAGAGAAAAATAGAATTATTTTCTTAAAAACCAACAAATCAAAGAAGCCACCCAACCTGGTATAGCTTTCCTAGAAGAAATTTGTAGAAGAGCCCTAATCTTTTCAATAAGCTTCCAATAAATTTCTTCACCTAAATTCTTGACCTGTTTCCTGTGTATCTAAACTAAAGACATATTCCCTATTTAAACTAAAATTCTAGGTTCAATAGCTTTTTCTCAAAAACGTAAATTTAGAATAAAAGTAATTTTATTTTACTTTCCAATTTTATAACAAAAGATAAGCTAACATGCAATAATTAAATATCATTATTCTTTCTTTTCTTTTCTTATGCAAATTAATTAATTTTCTAAATAAAGAATTAAAACAATAGTTTAATTCCAATTAATTCTTTTATTTATTTATTTTTTTTAATTTATTCTTTTATTTATTTATTTAAAATTCTAGGAACAATAAATATAATTAATCTAATTTATTTTTCCACTAAAATTTAAATAAAAATATATTTCTAATATCATGCAGCTTGCAACTTAATTTAATTAATTAATTAATTAAGTTTATGGAATTATCTCATGGTTGAATTGTTTATGCATTGAGATTATAAATTTAGTTAATTAAAAGAAATGCTTTTCTCCCTCATTTAAATTTAAATTAACAAAGCTAATAGTTGCATTTCACAATATTAATGAGGGTAAAATATTTTTAATTAAATTAAATTCTCAAAATCAATCTTACACACTATATAAAATAAATATGAATAAAACTCACTTTTCTAAACAAAACTAATTTTCCTAAATAATTAAAATTAAGCTTTATATTCCAAAAAGCAAAAGAGACTAAATTATTTCTGTTTTGAATAAATTTAAATCTTTCCTTTTTAAAATGCATAAACTGAATAAATTTGTTATTTAAAATTAACCATTAAATTAAACTCGCTACCAACATAAATAGAGCGATCTTTTTAATTAATGATTAATCACATAAAAGAAACCTATTTACTTTAGTTTATTAATTACTAATGCATAAATGAACACATTAAATCAAAATAACTACTTAAAATTAAATACTTAATTTAACCACATGCCGAGCATGCAAACCAAGTAAGCCAACCAATTACTCAACCCGTAAACCCAAATGAAAAGGAAACTGATGGAACATAGACGATGCTCACTTGAGCATGACTAGGGTAAACTGAGGGTTTTACGACCATCTAACCCAAATTCTAAGGACGAAAGAGGTATACTCAACCCTATGAATCCAAGTGAAGATGAACCTCACACCTAGGCGGCATTGTACCAGCAATCTCCTACAACCAAGAGTCACACAAGCATACATATATATATATTTAATGAAGATGTTAGCTCGAGATTAATAACAAGAATCAGGAGGACAATTTAAACTTACATAAGAATCAATGCAAAAGCACATTAACAGATACACACAATAATCATAATATCTAACTACAACATTACCTCATGGTAATTCAACCATTCAAGACTGCCACATAAAAAGTCAACCAAGGTCAAACCAGTTTTACAAAGCTGACTAGGGTAGGGGTACTACAATCTTAATGTTGCCCGAAGGGGAGTCGCACTGAGAAATGGTGTGCAAGATAATCATCTTCCAAGTCTTTGATTCATTGTTCGTGGTCCATCTTGAGGTTGTCTAGGTCCCCCTTAGGTATATTAACCTTCTCCTTTGGATAATTAATCTCCTAAAATACCCAGTTAAATAGGGCATTTTGATTCTCCTATAAGTGCCTCAAATTGATATTGGAAACAGTGCTCTCAAGGACAGAGGAACCCATGTCCTTTGGCATAGCCCTTCTCCCATCATTAGGCATAATAATATTAACATTTTGGTCCTCCACATGCCCACCCGAATCCATTAGAGAGGTCTTCCTCCTTTTAGTAGGTGAATTTATGGCACTGACAACCGAAGGCCCCAAGGTTTTAGATTTCCTTTTAGAACTTGAAACAGAAGCTCTAGCCATTGTGTTACCCTTTACATCAACACTAGGGTCCACCAAATCAGGAACATAATTAGAGTCATCATCCTCATCCAAAAGTACAAAGCCTTTTTTGCCACTGGGATTAGGGTTTTTAGTAGAGGATGGATGGGATCCTAATTCTTGTAAATACGAAAGACCTTATCCCCATCAAAATCCACCTCCTCATCAGAAGTTGTACCCCACAATGCACCCAGACATTCTTTTGAAACTCAATGCCCACTTTAGCATTAGGGTTCCATTCAACATGAAGGGCTTTAGCATATTCAATAATCAACATGATTAATCCCTCATGAAGAACAAGAGAGAAAGCCCTTTCTCATGAGCTCAAATACTGTGATTCAGAGACAACCAAATAAAATGGCAAAGAAATACACTTATTATGCCGAAAATGATTCAAAATGACAAAGTGATAACTGAATAAACTATAGAATTTACCATTAAATGTGAGGTATCGTAGGATGACCTCAAAAATCACCTTCCAAGGATTTGGGAGTGAGGTTCTATCCCACCCACTATTTGTATTCTTCCTCATTTTATCCCTCTCTTTCGGTAAGAGAAAAGTATCAAAATCCTCAGTTGCATACTTTTTATCTTTGTAATACTTAGTGCCTTATATCAAGGTATTGGAAACCTTGGCCACAAAATCCTCATTAACATCCAGCTCAATACCATAGGTGCAGAGCACACCATCCTTCCACCCCCAAACAAAGGCCTCGGTGATAAGAGAATCTGACCCATACAGAGTCTCCATATAACCTATTAAACCTCTAGGCAAGAGTTCATTCCAAATAGCTTCCTTATTCCATCATTTCTCAAAAATTGTGGGTTCCAAGTAATTTCTATCTCCCCTCATCACATGAAAATCCCCAATCAATGTAGGATGCAAAACAATAGTGATCAAGCATAATTAGATGGAAAGGAACAAAAATCCCCTAGAAAGTTTCTCTCTCTCTTCATAAAATTTTTCATTATGGGGACACATTTGATGGTATGATGAAAGAATAAGGATCTGGTCAACTATTGAGAGGGGGCTGAATCAGTAGATTGAAAACTGATATAAACTTTCACCAACCTTAGAATCAACCTCTCAAAGAAAACTCAAAACTGTCAAGTTAAACCACTAAACTACAAATGCAATATCACTGTCAAGTTAAACCGTTGACTGTTATCATAGATTAACAGTACAACAACTTGAAACTCACAAACATCCAAATACTTTACTGACATAAGAAAAACTTCATTTCAAATTGCTACCAGTCAACATAACTTATCAAAGTGGATTTAGCAGTTAAGCAATTTAACCATAATAAACATAACCACAAAAACATTCACCACTTGACACAATATTTTTGACGTGGAAACCCAAATGGGAAAAACCATGTTGAGGATGAATACCCACAAGTATTTTGAACTCTTTTGAAGTTTACCCTGTTAGCAGCCACACCTGTTAAAGCTTTACAAAAAGTCTTGTTAAGAAAAAATCCTGTTAGGGACCACCTGGTTAAAGGATTGACTATAATTCCCTATTAGAATCAATACCCCGTGAGGAGTAACCTCGGTAAAGGATTTGAAATCCAAGCTAATGGACCACGTGGTTAGAGGATCTAAATAATACTAAGCTTGTTAGCGCTTACCCGGTTAGGGGATTTTACTACTGTAGTTGTTATAAAACAACAAGGGTTTGTTGATCTGTTTAAAAAGCACTACACTTGCTTGTTCAGATCCTTTTCATGCTCCTATATTCCTTTACACAAACTGTAGATACATCATCTGGTTCGGCAACCACACTCTCACTCTCAACTTACAAATTTGCCAACTCCAAAACAAAACAACTCATCAATCTTATAAACAAATCAATAGATCGGAACACAGAAAAAACCTAATTCTCTCATAGAGATTACAAGCAAATCGATTCAAGTATGACCATAAGATTACATAACAATCTCTGCACATCATTCAAGATAGGCTCGAGAACTCCTTGATCATCGCTTCATCAAACTCTGTAACTCATCACATGGTTTGAATAACATGTAATATAATTTCTCATTCCTGATGAATACTAAGAAGGGGGGTTAATTAGTATACCAAAAAATACTGAACTCAAACCCTTAAACAGTTTAGCAGTTAACCGATATAACAAATTTACTAACAAACCGATTAAGACAAATGCAAACCAAACAACAAATAAAGAATTCACCCACAAGAGAACAATCACCATAACACAAGAAGTTTTGATGTGGAAACCCAAATGAGAAAAACCATGGCAAGCAAAAACTCACAAGTAACTATCTGCAGAATAGAAACCAGACCGGTAAAGGTCATACAATGTTCTTCACCAAAATAGATCCTATTAGGAATCTAGATCTTTGTTAGGAGATAAGTCTTGTTAAAGAATACCTTGTGAGAGGATTTCAGGTTCACTGTTGTGAATTAACTTGTTAGAGGATTTACAAAAGCTTTGTTGGGCCTACCCGGTTAAGGGTTTCAAACTTGTTGAAGATATGAGTAATCAACAAGTAGATGATCTAGATACTAGCACAGTATGCTTGGTTAGATCCTCAATAGCTTATTGTTAATGCACATTTAGCATTACTTCAGTCTTTAATGTCTCCACATTCTATTTCTTCACACAGACCTAATCTTCTCTTCTATAATTGCACATACAAAAAGCCTCATAAACAACTAAACCCTACATATGATGTCCTTATAAAGGAGTCTGATTTCGTGTCGGTCCAATAGGATTACATTACAAGTTCCTAGGTTCAATGCATCTAGACACATTTGATAACACGACACAAAATCACCGCCAAAGTGTCGCTGGATGATAACTCATCACAGAAATACTAGTTGGTAACTCATCAGAGAGTAATACTAGTTCATTACCGATTACCGGTTCATACATTTTACTGGTTGTCAAAATGAACACTAGAAAAATGTTAACTACCACTTTGTTCCTTCATACCGCTTTGAGATCCTCGAACCACTTGAGCTCTTCATACTGCTTTGGGTCTTCAGTTAGTTTTTGATTGCTAAACACCTTCTGCAAAACATCTATAGTCTAAAGACTATAATACATAATACCGGTTGGAACAATTGCCGGTTGAGCATAACTCATACATAAAGAAAGTGATCATAAAACAAGTGTATCCATCAATGAAAATCACAACATCCTCAAAATGCCAACAATTTCCCTCTTTGGCATTGATGGCAACACTTAGGAAAATTTTGACATCTAAGTATTTTTACAACAAAATATGCCAAAATCAAAATTACTCCCCCTAAGCATATACACTATCCCTTTTGCAGAAATTATAATGTATACTACTCTCTTTAAAGAAATAAGATGAAAGTATACATAATATGAACCAAAATTTTAGATACTACTCCCCCTTTCCCAGCAATGACAAAGTAATGCAAAATAACCACTGTTTCTCATTAATATTAAAATGAGTAAATGTTTATGACAATAATGAGTGAAACTTATCAAAAACAGATTTAAAATCCTGCATAAAAGTCTTCATCGCTAATGACCATGACTCAAGTAAGGAGGTAGCCACCTCACTTTCCGTCTACATTTGTGATACCTATTCTTCCATGGCATCAATTGTACTCATCTCTTGAGTTACCATTAAAGATTCTAGATTGAGAAAACACTTTTGAAGAATTTGTAGTCTGGGTAATAGGACCAGTTGAAGCTCCTGCAAATCTCTTATCTAGTTGCTAATCTCCAATTCAATCCTGGCAGGCTGAGGCAGATACCGGTGAATAGTTTGCCCATATATAGTGAAAAAATCATACGGGGTCTTAAAGTTGCCTATGTATGTCTACAAATCAGATTGCAGTTTATCCTTTTGTGTAAGCACATCATCACAAAATAAATGGGGTTGGCTTATTTTGCTCAACAGTAGTTTTCCCTCATCCATAGCATCTCTTATATCCTTCTACTATTTTTGAAGTTTAGACCAAAGCTCATTCAGTTTCTTTACTAAGGCAGTGTTTAGTCCTTGTTGATGCTTCTTCTGTGCATTAGCTTCATCAACTTCCTCCAAGCATTGAACCTGGTCCTCTACAACTATACATAGAAGTTTTAATTTGGCCAAAGAGGAATTGGTACTAGGCAAGTTGGTACCTGGAATCAAACTGGTAAGGGTGTCAATCGCAGTGTGAATGACATCCTGCTCCTTTTTCCTCCTTAATGCTTCCAGTCTTTCTTGTGCTAGCTTTATGCCTTGCAGCAACTCCAATTCATCTGCAGATTGGAGGTCAATAAGACTGGTGATGTCAGCCGGTTTGGCTTGACCACAGGTTGCCTTTGGAGTCTGTGCTTGTCTGTTCTTTTCTGCTTCCTTCTTCTCTTCCGCTTTTTTCTTTTCCTCTTCTTTCTCCCTTTTCTCTGCTTCATACTTTTTCTTCTCTTCCTCCTTTCTTTCTTCTTCTTTTCTCTTTTCCTCTTTTTGTTTGTTCTTCTCCTTGTCTTTTCGCTTCTCCTATTCTTTCTTTTGCTCCTCTTCTTTCCTCTTCTCCTCTTCTTCTGTCTTCTCCTCTTCCTTCCTCTTCTCCTCTTCTTTTTGTCTCTTCTCTTCATCTTGTTTCCTCTTCTCTTCATCTTTCTTTTTCTCTTCCTCTTTCTCTGCTTTCTCTTTGTTAGCCTTTTCCTTGTCCATCTTTTTCTTCTCTGCTTCTTCTTTATCATGTTTCTCCTTTTCTATGTCTGGAGTGGCATCTTCACCATCTAACGCATCCACATCAATAGTGTCAACCTGTTCTATAGCTGGTTCTCCTTCATCATCAAATGCCTCATTCGGTTTTCCAGTGTCTGTTTCCTGATCAGCTTCTCTATTTTCTTGAGCTACTTTATGCATCTTCATAGCTTCTTTAGTATGGGAGTGTGTGCCTTTCACCACTTTAGAGGCTTTTCCTTCCAGTAGCAAGAGTCTTCTTCTTCTCATGAAGAAGAGACCTTTGTACCGGTTCATGATTTCAAACAATTCAGAGTTTGAAGCATCAGGGAGGTATTCTGCAAAAATCTTTTCTTTGATCTCCTGTTCTCTCTTGATGGCAATGCTCCATTTATTATCTAAAGAATTATATAAAGAATCAGGTGTCTCAGATCTAATTTTTGATGGTGACCGGTCATGAACACACAAATAATTAATGACATCCTACTTTGTTTCCTCTTTCTCACTATCGATAAAATCATCAAAACATTCATTCAGATCACTAAGAAAATTTCTTTTAATATTCTTAATAGTCCTCTGACAATGTGTCATCGCCTTATAAGAAGAGAGGTCAATATTAACTAGTGCAGATGATGCAGGTGCATTGCCGATAGTGTTTGCTTTCTTCCTTGTTTGCCTGGTTTTCTTAGGCTGTACTTTAGGTTCTATATCCTCAGACTTCTTTGAGTTTCTTTTGGTCTTCCGCTTCCTTTCAAATACTTTAGCGGGTGAAACTTCTGGTTTCTTCTTGGTAGGTGACCGCTTGATCACTTGTGGGCTGGCTAAGGTAATCAGTGCCGATACCGATTGCAGTGCCTTTCCCTTTTTCACTGAAGGTTCTTCAACCAGTGTTACCCTTTCCAAGTAGGTTTCGATTCTCTTTTTCTTTGCATTTAAAGGAGAGGCAATCAAGGTAGAGGCATACCCTTCCAACATGTCATACATAACCTCATATCCCATAGGTTCTACTTCTTCCTGTCTAGGCTCTACCACTTCCATTATGCACTCATCTACTTTAATGGTAAAACAGATGTCCTCTTCATATTTCTTAACAATGTCTCTAGATATTCTCATCCTCTCACTCATCTTCCACTTGAATTCATCAAAGTATTTATTCAAGACTTCAGGATATCTGGTTCCCACCACTTGGGGACTTTCCCTAATTTGTTTGGTGACTGGTTGGGCAGCAGACCATTGAATATCACCGACTCCCGAGAAATAGCCTTGAAAGTAGAAAAATAGACCTACCAAAAGTTGTCCAAATTTAAACCTTAAGGCACTGTCATGTTTGATGGACTTCAAGTTTAATAGAAGTTGCTTCTGCAAATAGGTGCATAGATCAAATGAGGTGTCCTCCATGATCATTCTATAGGTGGCATTTACTGCAGCAACAAAGACGAAGTTTATTTTGCTGCCATAAAATGTCCGGTATCCAATCACCATGCAAGCATACTTGACCAACTCATCTTCGATGGTGTTTATGGTCATTCCCCGTTGGTCGCTCAGAGAACCAGTGAGCTTAGTCATTTTAGTCTTGATGACCTTCCTTAGGGTTGGCACCTCACCAATGTTGCAGAAATCAGTGATGGCATGAATTGCTTAAGGCATAATGTCATGTGTCCTCTTGAGATACATCTTGTAACTGTGCACTCTGCTCAGGATGATGCGGATGTGCTCTTCCGTGAACTCTTCAAGAAAGTAAACCGCATTGTGAAGTTTTTTCCTCTCCAAAATGTTGTATTCTAGTTTGATCTTCTTTTCATCCCAACAAAATAGACCTAGCTGGGAATGAATTGCTAAGGATCCTAGTTCTTCTAATTTGCAGTCGATGTACCCTGAAATATCTCCTTCGACAATGACTCTGACAGGTATTTGGGACAGGGCATTATATTTCTTTTTTCTTTGAATGAATTCAGCTGAGTCCATGGGTACACTACAGTTGGAGTGTGATGCATAAGCCATGATTAACCGATAAACAAGAATTTTGAGAAATACCTTCAGAATTTCAAAATTTAGGGTTTGCAAATGTATCTTTGCAACACACCACTTTGGTTGCTAGATTACCGCTTGGTGTTCTTCACTTGATTAATTGACAATATCTCTCGATTCTTCTGCAAGATTTGAAATCTCTCTAAATCGCAAGTCGAATCGCCTTTTGTCGCTCTACACTTAAAAAATTCTTTGCTTGAAAACTGATAAGTGGAAATGACTATGAAAATTCCTTTTAAATGAATTCTTCACCTACCAAAATAAATGCTCCACCACTAGGGTACAAACCCTAATTTTTCCTTTTACCACTTCACAATCTTCTATCGATTAACAGGTAACATATACCAGTTAAGGTCTTTTACCGATATAAACCAGGGCTTTGAAATATTACACCGATTTGTTCCTCCTAAGCTTTTTTGAATCTCAGTTTGCCAGTTTAGTGACTTCCACACTAGGTGTAGAAACCGGTTCATCTTGTGACACTTCTTCAAGTTTCTTTTTCCATGTTTTATTCATTCCTACTTGGATAGTTTCAACATCAATATTCCCTTCTGGAGTGACCGATATATCATCTGATATGTTTTTCTCATTCTACAGGTTCTAGTAGGGTGCCCCGGTTTGTTGCAATGATAGCATACCATTGTAGGTGTTCTCCATGGTCCATTGTTCATTCTACCATTCTTCCTTCTACATGTTGCAATAGTGTGACTGCTACCATGATAGATCAAATAGGTTGCTCTCCAACCAGTTGCCACTTGATAACCACCATTACCTGACTGATGGTCATGAGCATTATACCAGTTTGGATTCCAGTTCACAGAGGATTCAGGAAAAACTCCTTGAGTCCTTCAAGGATATCTCCCACTGTTGTGCATAACAGACCTGCATTCAAATGCCCTATTCCCAAACTTGTTGCATGCATAATAGTTTCCATTGAATCTATTGGATCTAGGCTTATTGTTTAGAAAGTAAGAAAAATTATTGTAGGCCTTATTTCTACACACATTAGCAACATGTCCTTCCTTGAGACAATTAAAGAAAACAGGTTTAAACTTTTTCTTACCTTTCTCCTTTGATGTCGGTTGCTTCTTTGATGCTCCATCTTTTGTTCAAGAGGTCTCACCTTCCTCATAACTAGAAAAACCAAGTCGAGTGGTATTCTTTACCACTTTTGCTAATTCAAGCTTTTGTTCTAGCTTAATAGTACTCTTATTGAATTTGGCAAGTATCTCCTTTGTCTCAGTGAGTTCTTTGGTAATAGAAGCATTGGATTCCTTCAAGGTTGCATTCTTAAAAATAGCTATGTTTAGTTCACCTTGCATTTCCTCTTTTTCCACTTTACTCTCTTGGAGATGAGCAGTAAGGGCACTGATTTCCTATTTCAGCTTGGAGATCTCATGATCTTTGTATTTTACTAGATCTTTAGCTTTCCTTTGGTTCTCAAGCTCTTGACACATTATGATAGTCAGTTGTTCCAGTTCCCTTCTTAGGTTGGCATTAGATTCATTCAATTTTTCAACTTCTTCAACTAGGGCTTCCATGTCTACTTCATGAGAAGAACTATTTTGAGTAAGCTCCATCAGTTTCTCAACATGCTCTCTTCTTTTTGCCAAAGAGGCCTTATATTTGACTTTGAGTTCATCAAAGGCTTTCTCAGTCTAAGTGAGATGATGAGTAAGTTCTTCATAGTCTATTCCCCCATATCTCCTTCCAAGTGGTTAAACTTATAGAAAGGTTGGCTCTTATACCAATTGATGAATACTAGGAGGGGGGAATGAATTAGTATACCAAAAATACTGAACTCCAACTCTTAAACAGTTTAACAGTTAACCGGTATAAAAGATTTACTAACAAGTCGGTTAAGACAAATGTAAACCAAACAACAAATAAAGAATTCACCCACAAGAGCACAATCACCATAAGACAAGAAGTTTTGATGTGGAAACCCAAATGGGAAAAACCACGGTGAGTAGAAACTCACAACTAACTATCTGCAGAATAGAAACCAAACCGGTTAAGGTCAGACCGGTTAAGGTCATACAATGTTCTTCACCATAATAGATCCTGGTAGTAATCTAGATCTTTGTTAGGAGATAAGTCCTATTAAAGACTACCTTGTTAGAGGATTTACAAAGGCTTTGCTGGGCCTACCCGGTTAAGGATTTTAGACTTGTTGAAGATATGAGTAATCAACAAGTAGATGATCTAGATACTAGCACAATATGCCTGGTTAGATCCTTGATAACTCATTGTTAATGCACATTTAGCATTACTTCAGTCTTCAATATCTCCACACTCTATTTCTTCATACGAACCTAATCTTCTCTTCTATAATCACACATACAAAAACCCTCATCAACAACTAAAACCCTCGACATGATGTCCTTATAAAGGAGTCTAATTTCATGTCGGTCCAATAGGATTACATTACAAGTTCCTAGGTTCAGTGCATCTAGACACATTTGGTAACACGATACAAAATCACTGCCAAAGTGTCGATGGATGATAACTCATCACAGAAATATCACTTGGTAACTCATCACAGAGTAATACTGGTTCATTACCGATTACCGGTTCATACATTTTACCGGTTGTCAAGATGAAGACTAGAGAAATGTTAACTACCACTTTGTTCCTTTGTACCGCTTTGAGATCCTCAAACCACTTGAGGTCTTCAGTCAATTTGTGACTAGTAAACACCTTCTGCAAAACATCGATAGTCTAAAGACTATAAACCATAATACCGTTTGGAACAATTGTCGATTGAGCATAACTCATACATAAAGAAATTGATCATAAAACAAGTGCGTCCATCAATGACAATCACAACACCATCAAAATGCCAACAATTTCCAAGATAAAAACCATTATCTCAATGCGTGAAAAACCATTTGAAACTCCTCTCATCGAACATGCATATGTGTCATACTCATTACCGCTCATCATTAGATCGTAAACCAATACAACCAATTCACCAAACTTAGTCGGTTAGGGTTTATCATATCAACAGGGAGTGTTTACCAATTGATCTCATCATTACTTAGCAATACTGGTTCACTCCACACTCACCTACTGGTTGCAGTTCCCTTCACTAGCTCTTCCTACCGGTTACAAAACAATATTATAACAGCATCATTAGCGGTTAATTGACATCAATGACAACATAACATTTCATTAATGCAATCTTCATGAAAATGCCAGCAATCTCCCCTTTTAGCATTGATGGCAATACAAATATCAATACCCTTCATTGCTATGATTGTGAATAGGAATCCTGGTTTACATTTTACCCAGTACTCTCCTTGTCTTCAGCTAGTAACTAGCTATAGACCTTCTATCTATCAATTATACAATTCTTCTCATGTAGTTCTTCTCCCTTATAATCACATATTTCTTGTCCCCCTTTGACAACAATGTCAAAGCTAAAGTAAAACATGCAATGTCAAACTTCAATGTTCATCATCAACAACCTGGAAGTTGATGCTCCCCCTGTGGAATAACTCCACTCTACACCAATCTTGCTATAAAATTTTGCAAGTATCTTCATGACTGATGTACTCTACATCATGCTCAATTGACCTCATGGAGGGGTACAACCCCTAGCTGACTTCTAAGATACTCAAAAGTAGTCTAGGAAGAGGTTTAGTAAAGATATCTGCAAGCTGCTCCTTGGTAGAAACATGCTCCAATATCACATCTTTACTTTGCAATTTTTCCCTCAAGAAATGATACTTCAATTCAATATGTTTGGTTCGTGCGTGCAAAACAAGGTTATTAGAAATATTTATAGCACTAGTATTGTCACATAAGATCTTTACAGGTTCTATAAACTTCATCTTGAAACCTTTCAAAATGTGCCTCATCCAAATAGTCTGGGTACAATTCATATAAGCTGCAACATACTTTGCTTCAGTAGTAGACTGTGATATTCAACTCTACTTCTTGCTACTCCATGAAACAAGTCTTCCTCCAAGAAAGAATGCTCCACAAGTTATTCTTTTCCTATCATCGACATTACCTGCCTAGTCTGCATTTGTATACGCCTTCAAATAAAAGTTACTTGCATATGAATACCATAATCCATAGTCAATAGTACCTTTCAAATATCTAAATATCCTCTTGGTTCCTATCAAATGTGTTTCCTTTGGATTCTTCTGAAATCTAGCAACTAGACCAATTGCATAAGTTATATCTGGTCTGTTGTGAACAACATAGTGCAATTTCCCAATCATTCACCTGTACTCCTTTTCATCAACAGATGTGGCTTCATCTTCCTTAGACAATTTACAACCTGTAACTATTGGTGTCCCAATTTGTTGGTGTAAATAAATATTCATTATGGATATTATTACACTTACTTAAGTTAACTTAGGATAATGCATCTCTTCATAGTTTGGATTTGAGACACTTAGGGAAGTGTGCACATAGGGATAGAGCTTGTAGGAGAAATTCCACCATTTGTGGTCTTATTTTGCTGTTACACTCCACATTCGGTGGGTCATCCACCTCTTGTGGAATATTATATTATTTGTCCTACCTACCCCTAGTATTTCTTACCTACCCTTGTTTCTCATTGAGCCACATGTCATATTTGTGTGCTCATACATCCATATGGCCTTGCCTATATAAGTAGGCCTCTATTCATTATATTGGTTAATCCAGTTTATCATTTGCATAATGTTGAGAATACAGTTTGTTCTTGTCATTCTATTGTCTCTTTTATGCTTTTCATTGTGCCCTTGATCTTGGAAAAATCCTACATGGTATCAGAGCTATTGGGGCTTCATTGATTGGTTTTTGGAGACATCGTGGAAGGCTTCTATTTTTGGATTTGGGGATCTTCATTTTTTGGGGGCATCAAACAACGCTTTGGACATCACTGTTGAATTCGGGAGACCATTTCTATAAATTTCGACTATAAAGTCGACATATTTTGGTGAGAAATTTTTTTTCCCCATTTTGGCTATTATCGTACGGATTTCGAATTTTTTTTTTTTAAAATATTTATTTTTCAAAAAAAAAAAAAAAATTCGAAAAATAAAAAAAAGCGATCAAAAATCAAAAATCAAAAAAAATCAAAAAAAAAACAAAAAGTGTCTTTTGGGGGTCCGCAGACCCCCCCCCCCCCCCGCTGTACGTGTGTTGTAGGTATCGCAGGCGTACTTGATGTCGGAGCGTACCTAACCCGCGCCGCATATCGTGACCCGCGCCGCATACACATCACCCGCCACCGCCGCCCATGCAGGTCCATGCCACCGCCGTTGGCCACTTCACTCTGCACAGAGCTACCACCTCCGCCGACCGGGCACCTCTCCCGCCGGTCGCCTTGGCTCTCGGCAGCCGCTGGCCCCCTCGGCACCGGCCTCGCCGGTATCTCCCGTCTCCAGCAGCGCCTCCTTTCACCGATGTCACTAGAACCGGTGAACCCTCATCCATCACATGGTAGGTGGCCACTGGCCCACGGGCTAAATCATACACCTTGCACAGCCACATCAGATCCGTACACCCTGTCAGCAAATCTACACAGTCACCTGCCCAGTCAGTAGGCCGTACAATACAAACGCCTAATCAGTAGGGAGGCGAAGTTTTTGTGACAGTCATATGGCCATCAAATTTAACACAATGAATTGCTTACATCAGCACCACATCAGCATTTTTTGAAATTTTTTTGACCCCACTCCATTGGGCTTTTCTATTTTGCTGTCCAACTTTGAAAGGCCATATCTTGCTCATTTTTGCTCTTTTTTTGGTGCAATTTTTTTTGAAATGGGCTAAAATTTCATGATCTTTGCAGTGGTGTGTTTATTTTCTGATTTTGGTGCATAGGGTTGTTAGAATTTTTGGATTCTCTCAGCTGTAGTTGTCCAATCCTCAATTCTGCAACTTCAAAGTGCTTATTTTTTTGTCTACTTTCATAATCTATGATCAGATTTTAGAGATTTTGAGTGGAAATTGTACTTTCAGATATTGGTCTTATTTGTCCTATTAGGTACTTGTAATTTGCTTGGATCTTAGTTAGATCTCTTGCATTATCAGTTTGAGACTCTTTTGGCCTTATTGAGGCAGTTGTAAAATTGTAAATCAGAAGTCCACTTTGCCATTTTTTGCAAGTGGCCCATTGTATATGCACTACTTATAAAGTGTCAAAATCATCACATTTGGGGGGGGTTCTTTGATTGAGTGAATTTGGGGGGGTGTCTTGTGTGATTGTGCCTCTCTTTGTTCTCTTTCCATTTTTGTTGCAATGAGTCCTAATAAATTTCCACCTTTAACTCCACATAATTATGCATCATGGAAAATTAAAGTATGGAGTAAATTAATGGAAAAGGGTCTCACACACTACATAGATGGAACAATAACAACACCACTTGATCCTAAGGCTAATCCAAATGCTCAATTAGAATGGCTCACAAAGAATTGCATGGCTCTTGGAACCTTATGCAAGTATGTATCAAATGACCTCATTTTTCACATTGAGAAGTGTAAAACAATCAAAGAGGCTTGGGATATGTTTCAAAAATTGTATGGACAAGTTGATGAAATCAGAGGCTATTAGATTGACAATGAGCTCATGAACTTGGATCCCAAGAGTTTTGATACAATCCAAGATTATGTCACCAAAGCAAATGAGCTAAGAGCAAAGCTTAAGGATTGTGGAATTGACAAAAAGGATGCTCAATTGATATTCAACTTGTTGGATAAGCTTGCACCAGAATATGCAGCATTTGTGTCTAGCTTCCAAACTCATCGTTTAACAGTGGGGAGTTCTTATGTTATGCCTTCATTTGATGCTTTCATAGAAATGTTGATATTGGAACAATCTAAGTTGTTGAACATGGGGTTTCTCAAGTCTTCAAAGTCCAAGGCTTTGGTGGCCAACCAAGGGAATCAAGGAAGTCAAGGCAAAGATTCCAACAAAAAGAAGAAGCAATCTAAGTCTAAGCCACACTAGGAAAAAGGACAATCATCCTCTCCATCACAAGGTGATTTTACATCCTCTTCCAAAAAGGGGACACCACCTAAGAAGGATAAACCAACTTGTGCATATTGCAAGAAGTATGGTCATGATGAGCATCGATGCCATGCAAAGCAAGTTGATGAGTTAACCAATCTTCTTAAGAAAAACAACATCAACTTGCCATCCACCTACACAAAGAAGGATTCATCTCCTTCTTCCTCATAGTCTAAGGGAAAAGGGTAAGCATTTGTGGCTAAAACAAGTTCTTCACAGCAATGGATACTTGACTCGGGTGCCTCATATCACATGGGTTCTACAAGGGTGCAATTTTCTTCATTGGAGCCATCTAAGGTACCTCACATTTACATAGGTGATGATACACAAGTAGAGGTTGAAGGGAAAGGTTCAGTTGACATGGATGATGGAACATTTGAGAATGTTTTCTATGTTCCTAACTTGTCTACCAACCTTCTCTCCATCTACCAAATCACTCACTATGGGAATGGGAAAAAGGTTGAGTTTACACCAGATTCAGTTGTGGTAAAGGAACTTGATGATGATGCCTTGGTAGCAGTGGGACAAGTCAATGACAACTCAAGGCTTTATTCATTCTCCCACTTTGTGCCAAGCTCACCTTCTAGGGCCTTGCTTACTCATTCAAATTCAGAAAGTAAGCTATGGCATGAGTGGTTTGGTCACCTCAACTACCACTATCTTTAGTAGCTCAGCACTAAAGACATGGTCATAGGTGTACCTCGAATCAGTTTTTCAGAGGGTGTATGTTTAGGTTGTTCCATGGGCAAGCATCCCGAAGAGAATTTTGATAAAGGGAAATTTTGGAGAGCTTTGGAAGTTCTTCAACTTGTTCACAGTGATGTAGCAGGTCCATTTCCAGCACCTTCTTTTAGTAAGGCCTGCTATGTTCTTACCTTCATTGATGACTACTCTCGCTTCACTTGGGTCTACTTTCTCATTCATAAGAGTGAAGTATTTGACAGATTTCAGGACTTCAAGACTCGTGTGGAGAAGCAATCAGGGAAAGTGGTCAAGATTCTTCACACAGATAATGGAAGGGAATATGTGAACAAAAGACTTGAGGATTTTTGTACATTTGAGGGGATTGATCTTCAGCATTATGTCGCATACATTCTACAGTAGAACGGGGTTGCAGAATGCAAGAATAGAACTCTCAAAGAAATGGCTAGCTGTATGATACATGCACGTTCTCTTGATCCCGCCTTTTGGGCAAAGGCTATCAGTTGTGCCACACACATCCAGAATCGGGTTCCTCACAAAGCTTTGCAAGGTATTACTCCTTTTGAAGTTTGGGCTGGTAGGAAACTGATTGTGAGACATTTTAGAGTCTTTGGGTGTCTAGCATGGGCTCGCATACCTCCATAGAAATGCAAGGCATTGGAACCTCATAGTTGGCCTTGCATATTTGTTGGATATCTTGAGGGTGTTAAGGCATATAGATTGATGGATCCAGAGACACATGAGGTGTTCATTGAGAGGAGTGTTCACTTTGAGGAAAGCTCTCCTAGCTTAGCCTCTCTACCTCCTCCACCTTCCTCCATTGTGGATAGTGATGTTAGTGATTCAGATGATGAGACTCCTTCAACTCCGACTTGTAGGGTTACACCTCTGTAGGGTCCACTTGCAGTTGAGGAGCCTCATTCTCCACCTCCACCGAGACCTTGTTGGGCTCGACAGACACTTGAGTCCGTGGGTTCTCTTGTTGGGGATCCTTAAGATACACAGAGAACTCGATCACAACATCAGGATCTTCCACATGCATTCATTGCTACCTCTTTCGATCCACAAACATTTAGGGAAGCATCAGGGGTTCCTGAGTGGGACCAAGCTATTGAGGAAGAGTATAGTTCCTTGATGAGGAACAACACATGGGATCTAGTCCATCTCCCTAAGGGAAGAAAGATGGTTCGATGTAAGTGGATCTATCGGACCAAGATTGCAGTGGATGGTAGTGTGGATAAGTATAAGGCTTGGCTTGTTGCAAAAGGTTTCTCGCAGGTTGCAGGTGGTGACTATATTGAGACCTTTGCACTCGTAGCCAAGATGAACTCCATTCATTTGACACTTGCTATTGCTGCAGCTCATGGTTCAGCTGTACATCAGATGGATGTGAAGAGTGCTTTTCTTCATGGTGCTCTTCATGAGGATATTTATATGGAGCAGCCATAGGGTTTCATCCAGGATATTTCCTTGGTTTGCAGACTAAGGAAATCTCCCTATGGCCTTAAGTAGGCCCCCAGGGCTTGGTACGCCAAGATGGAAACCTTTCTTCTCTCCGCAAGGTTCACCAGGTGTCATTCTGATTTGAATGTCTACATTTTGCGACAGGATGACTCTCACTTGATACTTGTGCTCTATGTTGATGACTTGATCATTATAGGGAGTACTTCATCCATCATTAGCAGGGTCAAATCTTCTTTGCATGACAGATTTGCTATGACTGACTTGGGTCTTTTGCACTACTTTCTCGGGATTGAGATTTCACAGTTACCTTCCAGGATTACACTATCGCAGCCCAAGTATGCTCTTGATCTACTTGCACGCTTTCATATGGCTGATTGTAAGCCTGCTCTGACTCCCTTTCTTTTAGGAGTCAAGCTTGAGGCTCATTGTTCTTCTCCAGCAGTTGATGCCATTTTGCATTGTCAGCTTGTGGGTAGTCTCATCTACTTGACTCATACATGCCCTGATATTTCATTTGTAGTTGGCATGGTTTCCCACTTCATGCAGGAACCACATGAGCTTCATTGGAAAGCCACCAAATGCATCCTTCATTACATCTAGGGTACACATCACTATGGGATTCACTATGCAGCAGGCACAGGACTTCACTTGGTTGGTTACATAGACTCTAATTGGGCTGGCAATCTAGTTGATCATAAGTCTACTTTTGGTTACAATTTTCACCTTGGTTCGGGCCCCATTTGTTGGCAAAGCAAGAAGCAACATGCTATTGCTCTCTCTTCGACTGAGGCTGAGTATCAAGGCACTGTTAACGTAGTGACTAAGACCATTTGGCTCTAGCAGATTCTCACAGAGTTTGGTTTCACCACTCCACGACCGACAGTTCTACATTGTGACAATCAGAGTGCTATTGCAATCTCAAAGAACCCGGTCCAGTACCAGTGGACCAAACACATCAAGATCCATATGCACTATATCTGAGAGCTCATCCAGGAGCAGGTCATTGATTTGCAGTATTGTCCTACAGTAGAGTAGGTTGCTGACATATTCACCAAACCTTTCACCAAGAGTAAGTTCCAGTAGTTGCGAGCTCTCTTGGGGGTGCGGGATGTGTCATTAGGGGGGGTCAGCTGACTTCTCCTTCCTCTCTTATGGGGGGGACTTTTTCCTCTTTGAGATTTTGTCCTTCTTCTTTGAGAGTCTTTTGTACATTCATCTCTCTTTTGGGGGGGAGTTTTTTCCCACTGGGTTTTCTCCCTTTCTCCATTTGTGAGAGATTGCATTGTATAGTTTTGCTTGAATTTGCATGTTGTACATGGGTACCTACCATGGCCTTGTAGCTGGGACCCATCTTGCATTGTTGACTTGAGTCTTCATTCCCCTAAGTTGCACTTAAGGGGGGGTGTTGGTGTGAATAAATATTCATTATGGATATTATTACACTTACTTAAGTTAACTTAGGATAATGCATCTCTTCGTAGTTTGAATTTGAGACACTTAGGGAAGTGTGCACATAGGGATAGAGCTTGTAGGAGAAATTCCACCATTTGTGGTCTTATTTTGCTGTTACACTCCACATTTGGTGGGTCATCCACCTCTTGTGGAATATTATATTATTTCTCCTACCTACCCCTAGTATTTCTTACCTACCCTTGTTTCTCATTGAGCCACATGTCATATTTGTGTGCTCATACATCCATATGGCCTTGCCTATATAAGCAGACCTCTATTCATTGTATTGGTTAATCCAGTTGATCATTTGCATATTGATGAGAATACAGTTTGTTCTTGTCATTCTATTGTCTCTTTTATGCTTTTCATTGTGCCCTTGATCTTGGCAAAATCCTACACAATTGCTTTACAATCACTCATACCAAATGTCTTTAATACCTCTTTCACAAATTTAGACTATGTGATGAAAATACCACTCTTCATTTGCTATATTTGCAAGCCTATGAAATTTTTTATCTTTCCCACTAGAGACATTTAAAACTCACTTTTCATTTCATTTTCAAAGTCATTTCTCATGTCATTATTTCCTCCAAATATGATATCATCTACAAACACTTCACTAACTAGTATCTTATCTCCTTCAGATTTGAGATATAGGTTGTTGTCATCACTGGTTCTTTGATACCCTATTTTCATTAGGTGTGAATGAAGCCTTTCATACCATGCTCTTGGTGCTTTCTTTAACCGATATAGTGCCTTGTGCAATTTGCATACCATGTCTTTTTCATCAGTCAAAGCATAACCATTTGGCTACTCAATGTATACTTCTTCCAGTATTCCTTTCAAAAATGTTGACTTCACATCCATCTAATATACTTTAAATCCCTTATATGCTACAAATGCAAGTAAAGTTCTGACACCTTCCAGTCTAGAAACTAGTGCAAAAGTATCACCATAATATTCTCCTTCTTCCTATGCATAACCTTTGCAAACCAATCTAGCTTTATTTTGGACTACTATACCATCTTCATTTCGTTTGTTCCTAAATACCCACTTAGTACCTATAACATTTTTATTCATTAGTCTGGGTACTAGGGTCCATGTATTGTTCTTCTCAATTTGATCAAGCTCCTCCTCCATAGCTTTAATCCAATGATCATCTCCAAATTCTTCCTTAGTAGTTCTAGGCTCAATAGTGGACATCATGCAATAATTCTCTCTAATTATTCTTTTGGTTAACACTCCAACATCCTTATTTCCAATAATTTGGTCAGGATTATGATTGAGTCTCACCTAGCTCAGAATAACATGATCATTATCTTTAGGTTCTTCTTCTTCATTATCATCATCTTCTTTTGAATCTACCTATTCCAGTTGAACTGGTACAACAACATTCTCTTCACCAGTTTCAGGTTTCACCAGTTCTGGTTCCAAAAATAGAATGCAAGGATCTTCATCCTTTGTCTCCATACTGGTTTCCCCTAAGACTTTAGGATACTCATCCACTCGAACATCAAAACTCTCAATGATTCTCTGTGTCTAGTTGTTGTAACATTTGTAGGCCTTACTCTTGGTGGAGTAACGAAGAAATATACCTTCATCACTTTTAGCCTCAAACTTACTAACATAGTCACCTCTCTTAATAAAACATTTGCTGCCAAATATCTTGAAATAAATTACACTAGGTTATCTAACATACCAGTATTCATAAGGAGTCATATCCTTACCTCTCTTTACCAATATCCAGTTCATAGTGTAGATAGTTGTGCTGACAGCTTCTCTCCAGAAAGTTTTTGCTACACCTCCTTATATCAACATCATCCTAGCAGCTTCAACAACTAACTTGTTGCTCCTCTCTGCAATACCATTCTGTTGGGGTGTCCTTGATGCAAAAAGTTGTCATTTGATACCATTTTCTTCACAATATCTAGTGAATTCATCATAAGCAAATTCACCACCTTGATCAGTCCTCAGACACTTTATCTTCTTACCACTTTCATTTTCAGCTAAGCCTCTAAATGCCTTGAATTTACTAAATGCTTCTATTTTATCCTTCAAGAATGTGACCCACATCATTCTTGAGCAATCATCAATGAAGATCATAAAATATCTATCACCTTCAATACTTTTAGTCCTTATTGGTCCACAAAGATCTATATGAACCAAATCTAATAGATGCTCCACTGAAAATGATTTGCTCTTAAAAGTTGAGGACATCATATTTCCCATCTAACATTCCTTACATAGAGCATTAACTAGTTTGTCCAAATGAGGCAAACCTCTCACTATCTTGGACTTAGTCACTTTAACAATGTTATCAAAATTTCTATTACAAAATATCATATGCCAAAGCCAACTATCATCTACTTTAGCAATTAAATAGTTGTTGACTTTAGGATTCAAGTGAAATAGGTTACCTTTAGTCTTCTTGCCAGTTTCACTTAGTTCACCTTTTCTCCCATAGATTTTGCACATACCATTCTTAAACTCAAATGGATATTCTCTGTCATTGAGTTGAGAAACACTCAGAAGATTGTGCTTTAGCCCTTCAACCTAGTAGACATCATCTACACTGCTCTTTCCATTATGAGAAATAGTTCCCTTACCTTTTACCATGAAGGGTGAGGCATTATCAAATCTCACAACTCCGCCATCAAAGTCCTTCAAAGAAAGAAATTTGCTCTGGTCACCGGTCATGTGATGTGAACAACCTCTATCAATGATCTAATCATCAAAATTATCCATGAGAGAAACCAAATCTTTTTGATCAAATGTCTCCTCTTTAATGGCTACAAAAACCATGTCTTCATTAGCATAACCCTCAGATTCCTCATCAATGATACCACCATCAACTGCAATAAGATAGTATCTTTTTCCTTTTCCTTTGTACTTCTTGAACTTTTCTCGCTTGTGCTCATTATCACCATTAGGATAGTTATCTGTAATATGTCCAATCTTGTTGCATGCAAAACATTTCAAAGGTAATTTACCTCTATACTTACCAGTACCTCTAGGCAACTTCTTGGCCAACAATGCTTCAAGCTCCACCAAACTGTCTTCATCATCAACTTCTCTGATGGATCTAGATTCATAACTATGACTGAAATCTGTACTTTTCCTCATAGATAGGTTAGAAATTGAAGATCTAAATGTATATTCAGATTTATCAACACTACCATCATTACCATTTAATTAAAAAGAAGTAAGCTTAGAAATGATGGAGTCAAGAGTTACCTTAGTTTTGTCAATTGACTTTAGCTCCTAAATGGCTGCAACTCGAATAGCGTAGACCTGTAGAAGGGTTCTCAATACCTTGCTAGCCACTATGGCATCTTCTAATTTACCACCAGCACTCTTGATCTCACCATCTATCTCTTTTATCCTCTCACCATACTGTTGGATATTTTTACCTTCAGCCATCCGCATGTCATCAAAGTTTCCTTTTAGACTCTCTTCTTTGGCAATCCTCACATGTCCACTGCTATAAATCTCTTCAAGTTTCTTCCATACCTCATAAGCAGTCTCTAAACCATGGACATCTACATATTTTGCATCAAACAAAAAATTGATAATATCCTCTAATGCTTGATTTTTTTCTTGTTGCTCTTTCTTCTAATCATCAGTCATAATCCTACTAGGTGCAACATATTGAGTACCAACATGTTCCCATTATTGACTTCCTAGACTCTTAATATAAATTTTCATTCTATCACTCTATATCCTATAATTCTCTCTATTAAACTTTGAACCTTCCTTCTTCATCATGTTCTACAAGATCTTTACCTTAAGCTGTTAGGCTTAGACCTTAGAGGACCTGAGATGCTTTGGTACCAATTGATGGTATGATGAAAGAATAAGGATCTGGTCAACTACTTAGAGGGGGACTAAATCAGTAGATAGAAAACTAATATAAACTTTCACCAACCTTAGAATCAACCTCTCAAAGCAAACTCAAAACTAACAAGTTAAACCACTGAACTACAAATGCAATATCACTGTCAAGTTAAACTGGTTGACTGTTATAATAGATTAACAGTAAAACAACTTGAAACTAACAAACATCCAAATACTTTACTGACATAAGTAAAACTTCATTTCAAATTTATGTCGATTAACATAACTTATCAAAGTGGATTTAGCATTTAAGCAATTGAACCATAATAAACATAACCACAAAAACATTTACCAATCGACACAATATTTTTGACATGGAAACCCAAATGGGAAAAACCACAGTGGGGATGAAACCCATAAGTATTCTGAACCCTTCTGAAGTTCTCCATGTTAGGAGCCAATTCTATTAAAGATTTAGAAAAAGTCCTTCTAAGAACAGATCCTATTAGGGACCACCTGGTTAAGGGATTGACTATAATGCCCTATTAGAAGCAATACCCTGTGAGGAGTAACCTCAGTAGAGGATTTGAAATCCAAGCTAATGGACCACCTAGTTAGAGGATTTGAATAACACTAAGCTTGTTAGAGCTTACCCGGTTAGGGGATTTTACTGCTTTAATTGATAGAAAACAATAGGGATTTGCTGATCTGTTTAAATAGCACTACACTTGCTTGTTCAGATCCTTTTCATGCTCTTATCTTCCTTTACACAAATCACAGATCCGGTTTGGCAACCACACTCTCACTCCCAACTTAAAAATTTGCCAACTCTGAAACAAAACAACTCATCAACCTTATAAACAAATCAATAGGTTGGTAACACAACAAAAATATAATTCTCTCATAGAGATTAAAAACAAATCAGTTCAAGTATGATCGTAGGATTACATAACAATCTTTGCACATCATTCAAGATAGCCTCAATCGCTCCTTGATCATTGCTTCATGAAACTCTGTATCTCATCACATAGTTTGCATTACATGCAATATACTTTCTCATTCCGAAGATAAAAGCCATTATCTCAATGCACCAAAAACTATTTGAAACTCTTCTCATCCAACATGCAGACATGTCATAATCATTACCGCTCATTATCAAATCATAAACAAATAAAACCAATTCACCAAACTTAATCGGTTAGGGCTTATCATATCAATAGGTAGGGTTTACTGGTTGATCTCACCATTACTTAGCAATACCGGTTCACTCCACAAACTCACCTACCGGTTGCAGTTCCCTTCACTAGCTCTTCCTACCAGTTACAAAACAACATTATAACAGCATCATTATCAGTTAATTGACATCAATGACAACATAACATTTCATTAATGCAATCTTCATGTAAATGCCAACAACATTGGTACCTGTTATCCTTCATAACTTACAAGAACCCCTTATATGTCACACACATTATAATCATTGTTGATAAGGATGTGGAGATCCACTAGGATCCAATCATTGATATTCTAGATGTTTCTACTTGCCAATCCCACCTCAATGCTGGCCAAGTTATCCACAACCTTGTTTCCTTCGTGGTACATATGTGAGACTTTAAAATCCTCAAAATCTCTAAGTAAAAAAAGGCAATCTTCAATAATATGTTTTATTGTCCAACTAGGGGAGGACGACCCCTTTAAGCAATCGATAATGTTAAGGGAGTCACATTCTAACCAAACTAGGGGAGGAGGACCCCTTTAATTTTTCTTTTGTCATCATGTAAATTGGAAAGCCCCTAAACCCAATTAATTAATTTTTTATAAATATTTAGAGAAGTAAAATAGCTCTTTTATCAATGTTGTATAATTTTTTTTAACCTCGTTCATTTTTTAAAATTTATTTATAATTTTAGTTAATTTATACTAATTGAATTTAATAACTAATAATAATTTATATATGAATTCTAATAACATATATGTATATTATATCTCCAAAGAACTTGAACAATCTAATGCTTTGAAACTTCCTACCCATCGCTTTTCATAATTATGTGTGCTTGTGGGAGATGTCACTTTTTGATGGGTGGACCAAGATAATCCCTAATGTTTGCAATATGTGTTGTCATTGATGTCAATGTGATGTTTGACAATATGTGTTCTCCTTGAATACATGCTCTTGATGTTGGGTAGTTTCTCTAGAGTCAGTGATGTTGTGTTGTTTTTATCTCAATGGAGTGGTGGTGGCAGTGTTGTAATTCATTATCAATGTTTATCTTGTATTGGATATGTTAGTTATGTTTTGTAGTGGGTTGAGTAAATAGTTGCAGTTTCTTTGTGTTGTGGATTTGTAGCATAGTGATTATGGTGAGGATGTCATTTCCTTTGTCCTGACACTCTTTATTAGGTTCATGTTGTTTCTAGAATGTTTTCTATATGAGGAGATGTAATATGCAAGAAAAAGTATCTAATGTATGTCTAGAAGAATACTTTGCATTCCTCCACATTTTAGAATTTGGTATTATGGATTTGGAAGTAATTTTTATACACTATGGACATCACACTACTATCTTTTTAGCTTCATATTGTTGTAGTTGTGGTGGCTAGTGATTGTTGTTTGGTAACAATCTAGTTGTCTATCAGAATTTGATTTGATTGCCCCAAAAAATGCTTCACATTTCTCCACGTCAATGTTTTAGGTACTATGAGCTAGACAATATGCTAATGATGTTAGTGCAATGTATTAGTTCCATTTTAAAGCATTGAAGTTCTCTATGATAATATTTATGGATGTTCTATTCAAGACCATGTTTCTTGGCAATTTGGAAACGAAATGTTGTGCCACCATGTATATATGTGTCAGTAAGAAATAAGTATTTGGAAATGATGTCGTATTTTCTAGGAAAGTCCTTATGTGCTCCATATGGTGATGAATGTTTTCCTTGGTGGTAGAATCTATTTGATGTTGTATTCTACGTAATTGTTGTGGTTTGATTGACAAAGTTTTGTTTTCCAGCTTGTGATATGATATTAATGATGTATGCCAACTATAGAGAGTGTGTTAATATTTGGATCCTACCTTTTGTGTGTGGAAATCTACATTGATTTTATTCATTTGTACGCTATGTTTTCAGGTTGATTGTGTTGGCATATGGACACTCCAATGAGACATTGTGTGTGATTGAAGGTTTTGTCATTGATGGCAACCTTGCAATCCTATGGCACCAGTAAAACATTACACAAGCAACCTTGCAATCCTATGGCACCAGCTAGACATTATATTGGCAAAGCATTATTCAACCAAGATAGTGCATCGACATCAGCAAGATCAATCTACACCGGCACTGGCACAGAAGATGTACACCGACACAGAAGAAAATATGTATACTGACACAAAGGCCAACAGGATTTTTGATATGCAATATTTTGTTTATTATTGTAAGCCGACTTGGCAAATTGTAAAATGACTCTTGTATATAAAAGAGATCATTGTAGACATTTGTAGGATATGGAAAAAATGCATAAAGAAAATTATAAGGCAGACCTAATGTGTGAATTGTAGGTCAAGGGTATATGTAAAGAACAAAGCAAGAACTGGTACTGAATCTGGCATTGAAGATACTATTGTAAAGCAGTACAGATCATTGGATTTGTATAATCCTCATTGTAAGTCAGTGTGACTTCTTATTGAGTAGTGTGCTCTAGGCAGTTGGCCTTCCTACATGTGCAGGCCCCTATTGTAAGTAATATTCTCTTATTGGCCAGTAAGTGAATATTGTGGGTCACAAATCCCACCGAGGTTTTTCCCACACCGGGTTTCCTCGTTAAACATCTTGTGTTATTGTGTTTTTTTTATGTGGATATTTTAGATTCTGTTATTTACATTAATTCTTGCATACCGGTATACTGTTACTTTATGTTCTGCATATTCAGTTTTAAGAAAATCTCATTACCAGTCAGATACTGATTCACCCCCTCCTCTTAGTATCTGTGGGAACCCTAACAGATTGTTTATGTGCTACATTATGTATCTACACATTACCTAGTTCTTGTTCTCTTATGATTTGTAGTAGTGTGTATATTATTTGAAGCTACTTACAGAAACATTAATTTATGTTTTAGGTCCTCTCTATCTCTTAGATTATACCACATTGAACATAATTATATTTGTTGCTTGGTTTAAAAGATCCTAGGCTTACCCTTTCTTTTGCCTGACCTAATTGATCATTGCAAGAAAGAAGATGTAATATATATAGAAGATAATTTTAGAATTATGAAGTGTGGTCATTTGATGTGGGGAATTAAATGAGAATATGTGTGAATTTTATTTCATGATCATATCTCTTATAGAGATATGTGATGTGAGGACAAGGATAGTGTGGCCGTGACTATTGTTCAAGTTGGATACTTGTGATAGTAGTTCAAGTGAAACTTCATATTTTGAGAATTAATCTCTAGTCAAAATGTCATTGTATCTTTCTATAGAGTAGTGGGCTTCAACCTACAAATCATTTTGTATCTTTCTCTAAAGCAATGAGATTCAACCATCAAGTCCTTTTGTATCTTTCCCACAGGGGCTTCACTTAGTGAACCTGGGTTATAGAACGTGCATTTATGGCATACTGAAGAATCCCCTTATTTTCAAAAAATATTGCCCTAAAATCCTTTTCTGTCACCCCCTCCCAATGAACAACATAAATTAAAATCTTCCCTATTTTTGCCAAATATTTTATTTTTCATAGCCCAAATTAAAAAATCCTCTATTTTCACGAATGCATGTGATATAATATTTCCTAGCTAATAAAGCCCCCATGATCTTTCCCTGGAATAGTGAGCTCCAATTTGCAAGTCCTTGTGTATCTTTCCCTACGAAAGTGCATCTCAGTCTGCAAGTCTTTTAAGTGGTAGTGTGCTTCCTTGACAATGAGCCTAAAATAGAATTTTTAACATTTCATATATTGTGAGTTGACTCTCACCATTGGTTTTCCCTATTTACAAGTTTTCCACATAAACATAGTGTCCTCTTGTGCATTATGCTACTTTTCTTTACTCTTCATTGATAATAATAAATTGAAAGATAAGTTGATTGTATTATGAAAAGATAAAGTTTAACGTTATATGTTTTAAGCTCCAGACTAATTGACCTCCCCCAGTCCTAAGGTGTGTTAAACTGACGCAGCCATGACCTAGAGGATCCTCAAAGAGAATAATTTGGATCATGCAGCAAGAGTAACACAAAAGAAATAACAACAAAACATAAAGAGAATGCAAAGTCAAACTTCCACAATATCATAGATTCCTTAAAATCAAACTAGCAACATGCAGGTAACATGCAGGCCTGCAGGCCTTATTACAGATTACATTCCAAAAAAAGTTCCATCCAAATTTCCTAAGAGCTTCAAATTACAAATCATAAATCTAAATAATCATTTATCTTCACTTTTCTACCAAAGTATCAAATACAACAATATATATAGCATCTGGAATACATCCAGGTTGGCCACAAAAGATCACATTCTCCAAAATAGGAAAATCAAATGTGTAAAATAGGTCAGCCCCAAAACATGAAGATCTCCTCCACCAAGAATGCAAAGGAAGTGCGAACCACCAGAGATAGTTGGCCAAGGGCCAAGGAACATCGAACATGGTACCAAATAGATCTGTAAGCAAAGAAAACACTCTGCACGAGATGAAATCTTTGACTAGCTGTTAAGCTCAAAAATACCCTAGAAAACAAGAAGTGGTCTATCTGGAAGTGATAACTTGCTGGGAAATATTCCAAATGAAGTGATAATCCCAAACAAGGGACAAGAACTAGATTGGAAGCCAACAATCTGATCTACAATGAAAAAAGGAACACCTACTAGAAAATTATGGAAGAAACACAAAAACTGCAACACGAAATAAGAACAAAACTAAAAGAAAATATTTTTGGTTGATACAATATTTGTCATTAATTGGAGATGCTCCTTCATCAAATACCCTGAGTAGAAAAAGATGTTCCATGAGAGGCAACTCATGGACATCGAAAAGGATTCAGAATATAGACCCCATGCTTATTTATGATCCAAATTTCCTCCAAATCTGCAATTTTCTTCCTCCATACCCCTTCCGGTAACTCAGCTGAATTCTCTAACATCTTTTCCACTTCACTTGTTTTTCCTTTCTTCGTATTTGTACACTCTCTCTTATTACCACTATCTTTCTTTCGCAAATCTGATCTAGTTCATCCACTCAAATTCATCTTGCCTGCTACCATAACTCTAATCTTACTATCATCTGGTACTACCCTACTAACACTCTCACCCACAAGACCCTTCTTCAAATCCATACAATCATCTAGTATACCCTCTCCAACCAATTTCTCTGCACTGGAATTCTTCACGAGACCTAAATTATTCACTTCTCTTTCTCCTTCAAAGAAGACAAAGTGAACTTTTGCCCATCCTTCTGAATAGTGATCAGGTTTTTGCTACAATCATAGATAGCACCTCTATCATACTGCCAAGATCTACCCAGCAAAACATGACAAGCAATCATAGGCACAACATCACACAAGACTTCATCTTTGGAAGTCCCAATATTAAAATTTACCAAGAACTGCTCTCTCACCACTCACATAATCATCTTGCAACCAACTCACTTTGTAACAACAAGGGTGCTCAAGCCTCCTCAAACCAAGCTTTTCTACCATTTCCTCTGATACTGAATTATCAATACTTACACTATCTACAATAAGCTTACAACACTTATCACCTGATTTGTAAACAGTCTAGAATAGATTCTTTGTTTGAGTAGGTCCAATATCCTCACTGCTTTGCTCCATCAAGACTCTTCTAAACAATGGGAATTCTCCTTGCTCTGGTCCTATCATACTCTCAATTGCAACTCTAGTTTCTAGATCTTCACATGCTAAGAAATTCCTTCCCTTTCCCTTGTTACCCTAAGGACACTCATAATCTCTATGTCTAGTTTCTCTAGACTTAAAACATGTACCCAAGAACTCCTTGTTGCTACTATCATTTCCTTTTCTCTGTGTCTTTTGCTCTAGTTCTTTACTCCATTTAGATTTTGTTTCTTCAGCAGTATGCTTCTCCATATTGCCACTCATCTACCTTCTATCTATTGCATATATATCTTTATCTTCCCTTAGGGTTATTTTGTTGTCTTCTCTTCAATTTTTTATTTTTCTTTCAATGCATATTGATAAGCCTCCTCAACTATAGAAATCTTCAGTATACTCATCTCATCCTGAATGTTAAATCAAAGTCCATTTACATATCTAGCCAACTTCTCCCTATTCATCTCTCGATGACCGGATCTAATCATCACCTTGTAAAATTCTTCGGTGTACTCCTTCACACTCATGTCCTTCTACTTCAAGTTCTACAATTTTTTGAACAACTGCAACTCATAGTCTCCCTGAATGAATTTACCCTTCGATCTCACAACCATCTACCTCCATCAGATGATTTTTATTTCACCATTCAACACTCTATCTCTCTAAAAACATTTCCACCATAAAGAAGCATTCCCTTTTAACTTATTTTGTGGTAACTAAACTCTCTGTGGGTCCTTAACATGTTCAAACTCAAAGTAATCCTCCAATTCTCAATCCAATCGATCAAATCTTCCAAATTCAGTGAACTCAAAAATTTAGAAACCTCAACTTTATGAACTTTTCTTACTTGTACCACAGCTCTAAGAAATCTTTCTTCATCCTCATTTGTTAGTCCTTCAACTTCTTCATCCTCAAGCTCTTCTTTTGGCTCTTCATACTCATCCTCTAATTTTAGATTCCTTTGCAAACTAGCCAACATATTTTAGATCTCATCCGTCATCTCATTCTTGAAATCCTCCATCATTTTCTCTACCCTCATAGGGTTCATCCTTCTCGATGGCATCTCCTCCCTTTTCTATTGTGCAAGTACCTTAACTTGGTGATTTGAATACAAGGTTTCAATTGCCTCTATGTCAGTGATCTATTGAACAAAATTATAGCCTACCTCAAATCGGTTATTTGTTCACCCAAAGGAATACCTCAAGGTTCACAACCAGCTCTAATACCATCTAATACAACGATGACCCAAAGGCTCCCCAAAGACGTCAATTTGGATCATGCTGTAAGAGTAACACATTGGAAGCAACAACAACACAAAGTGAGAATGTGAAATCAGACATCCAAAATATCATAAATCTATTAAAATCAAACCGACAACATGTAGGTAACATGCACGCCTAAAGGCCTTATTATAAAGTGTACATTCGAGAAAATGTTCCATTGGGATCTCCTTAGAGGTTCAAATCAAAAATCATAAATATAATTCATAATCTATCTTCACTTGTCTACCAAAGGATCAAATAAAAGGATATATACAACATCCGGAACACATCTAGGTCAGTCACAAAATATCACATTTTCAAAAATAGGAAAATGAAACGTGTAAAATAGGCCAGCCCCAAAACGTGAAGAGATCCTTCGCCAAGAACACAAATAAAGAGAGGACCACAAAATAAGTTAGGCCAAGGGCCAAGGAACATCAAACATGGTACCAAACAAATCCGCAAGCCAAGAAATTTCTTCACATGAGACGCAATCTCCGAGTAGATGTTAAGCTCAAAACAGCTATAGGAACCAAGAAACAAACAATCCAAAAGTGATAACTTGTGGGAAAATAATCCCGATGAATTGATACTCCCGTACAAGAAACAAGAACTAGTATGGAAGCCAACAATCTGATCTGCAATGAAAAAAAAGGAACAACTACCAAAAAATTATGGAAGAAACACAGAAACTGCAACACAGAACAAGAATAAAATTGAAAGCAAATATTTTTGGTTGATGCAAGATTTCTTATTGACTGGGGATGCTCCTGCATCATAAACACTAAAGAATCCACACATTCATCCAAGATAATTTGTTGTGTGTGTGTCCCAAACCAAAGTTGTTGAAGTGGATAAAGAGGAAAATTGTATCTTATATACAAAAAAGTCTAAGGGTGGCTTAGAGGGAAACATGGACTTGTTCAAAGAGGAATGTTTTTTTGTAGGTGATTCCTCCACCTCTTGGGTGGATAGACTCACACAAGAAGATCTTCATATCCACAAAATTTCTTAGGCTGCTTGATGACGAAAGTTTCATAGGAGGACAAGTTTTTTGCCTATAGACCCAATATGAATTTAGTCAAGAATTGGGATTCTAGCATGTGGAAATTCAAAGTTAGTGTTCTTATTAGCACAATGTTGGAGGATTTATTTATTTTTAAATTTACAAACATGAAAGATATGGTAAAAGTCCTATTTTAAGTCCCTTCATTTTATGATAAAGAATAAAAGAAAAGGATTTTTTTTAAGACGGAATCTTGGGTTAGACCCAAACATGGATCTCAAGAGAGTTTTTCTAGACTTGCTAAGATCATAGGGGCTCCCCCTTCAATGTTGGAGCTTGAACACCCTTAAAAGAATTGCAGACTCCTTTGGCTCTCTAGTCATGACTGAGAAAGTCATTCTCCACAAAAACTAGCTAGTTTTTTGTCAGGCTTTGTGTTAATGTATAAATGAATAAATCCCTCCCTCAATGTGTTATTTTGTATCTCAAGTTTGGGAGAAGGTTTCAACCTATTGTCTATGAGAATGTGGATTTGTTATGTCAAAAATGCTTTAGATTTTGTCATTTGATTGATAAATGTACAATTCTCGACTCTTAGATCCATGTTACTGAGATTAAACATATCCTCCTTAACAATGTTATTCAAATGGGTGTTTCTAGTGGTTGCTCTACTGGGTCCACCCCCTCTCCTCCTTTGTCATCACTCCCACCTCAAGATCCCTCTTCTTATAATAATTTTGATGTGGAGGAGGGTGAGATTGTTGGATAAGATCCCTCAACCACTGTCAACAATGGAAATGTCATGGTTGCTACTCTTGTTAGCTCTTCTAACCAATTTGACCTTCCTTGAGAGTTATTCATTTTTTACTATAGGAGACAAGATAGTAGATAGTTCATTGCCTTCATATATAGAGCCAGGGATTGAGCCATAACCTATTACCCCTATTGGGGCCATTGAAGACTCTAATGTGGTGGGCACCCATCGTTGTATTGTTACTCCTACAAATGTTGTACATAATATCCAAAGTGGATCTCATTCCCCTAATATAGCCATTATCTCAATGAATTCCTTGTTAGAAAATGTCTAGTACAACTCCTTAACTCATACTCCTAAGAGAGAATGTTCTATGGTTGACACCAAAAATAAAAGAAATGTGTTTGTCAAAAAAGATAACGCTAGTTTAGAAACAAAGCAATGTAGGCCCTCACATATTGAGAGTAGGCAAAGATCATAAGTTAAATAAATAGCAATGGGGAAACAACTATGGTACCAATTTCTAATCAATTTTGGTTTTTGATAGCTTATTTGGAGCTAAGTTTGCAATTGTGCTCCAATTTGAACCCTATTTTGTTGATGTCATTATTGGGGTTTTGTTCTTTATTACCCTTGGGTCTAGAGACTTGGTTGAGAGTTTGTTCATTTTCAATTATTGGCTTGAAGACTTGTTGTCAATGTCGTGGTTTCCCCCTTTTTCTTTTCCTTTATTTCTATTTGTGCTCTCCTTAGATCTAGGCTAGTTCTCTTCACTTTTGGACCTACTAGCTATGGTTCTTTGGATATTTTTAGCTATCTTGTGCACAAAATTTTTGATTTGGTTGGTATGTCCTTTATTTTCCTATCCTTAGAGATACACATATTGTGTTTCAAGTTTTTTTTATTCTACTGGTTGGGTGGTATTCCCTTTAGTTGCATAGCGACTATGAGGGGGCTCATGGGTTTCACCTCATGTCTCTACATAGAGTTCTTAAGTTTCTAGGGGGTGTTTTTGTTATTGTGTGGTTCTATTTGAGAGTATCTTATTCCATTTTGGGGGAGAAGTATATTATTGTAGCTACTAAAAGGGCTTTGTGTAATATTATTATTAAGGTATCTAATGAGAACTTATAGTGATTTTACCCTGGCTTCCTATCATATTTCTCCTATTGATGTGGAGAGGTCTCCTATGGAGGTGAGGATCCTTTTGTGGATAAGGCTGAGGGTTTGTATATTTTCCAACAAGTCCCCTCTCTTTGATTTCCTATTGAGGTGGTGTCATCTCCTATTTAGGTGGGGTGTTGTGATGCTACAAGGGGGCCAATGTTGCTCTTCCTCTTCTTGGCTATAAGGGAGCTAATGTTTCCCTAATTGAATACTTCTTTCCTTTCCCTCCTATTGAGCTAAAAATATGAAAAGTAAGGAGAGATTATTATTTTATCATCTCAAGGATATAGAAGGCTTGTCAAAACCCATTGTTTTAGTTTATATGAGTTGATTTGTTTGGTAGATTTGGCCTATTCTTCTTGAAGATTATTTTTTTGATGATTTAAATCTTCTGGTTTCCAACTCTTGGGTTGTTGTTTGCCCATGTTTAACTATTGGTAATGTTCTATAAGTGGGTTCCAAATCGCAAAAAAGATGTTTGTAAAGGGATTCAAATCCCTTCAAAAACTATTTTACCCCTAACCAAAAATATATGAGTATATTATGTTTACTATGTTTTTTAAAAATAAAAATAAAAGAAAACCATTACTAAGAGAACATTTCAAAAATATTTTTGTTACAATAAATTAAAATAAATAATAAAAAATGTTCAAGAAAAATATTAAAATGTATAAATTTACAAAATTAATATTTCATAAATTTTAAAATATATCTAAAATATCTTTATCAATAAAAATTGGCATAGATGTTTAATATAAACCAAGTTCTCATATAGAGTCCCATCCCATTTAATATTTTGTGTTTGTTTATAACATTTCCTAGATTCTCTCTAATAAATAGTTATCTTAGATGATTACATCTTGTAAGTAGGGTGCATAAAAAAAAGTGTCAATGCCATAGTTAACAAGTCTAGGGAGAAAAAAATATTCTTCTAGGGACTAAATCCTTTGTTAGCTACACAACTCTATTTTATAAGCCAATATAAATTTTTTGATTGGGTTTGCATGTCCTAATAACGAGAAATTGCACCTGAGTGTACAATGGGTACATTAAAGAGGCATGTAATTGCAATTTTTTTTGGAAAATTTTGGTCTATTATTGTGTACATTTGTATAATAGACAATTTCAATTGGTATATTATTTAGTAAAACCTTTGAAATAGGAAGATATTGGGCTCCATTACCAATAGGATCACACTAGGGAGAGATAGTGATGGAAAGTCAAGATAGGTAGGATGAAAAGGAGAGATAGATAGGGAAGAGCGAGAGAGGGGAGTAAGGAGATAGACATAGAAAGGAAGATAGAGATAGATATGCAGATGGAGATAGAGAAGGCCAGGTATATAGCGAGGAGAGGTAGATATAATGGCAGGAGTGAGAGGGTTACATATAGATAGAATATATATATCTATGAGGGATAAAGATGGAGATAATGGGAGAGAGAGAGAGGTAGAAAGATAAATATAGAAATAGGAAGTGATACATAGAGAATAGAGAAAGGGGCTCAAAAATAATGTTGGAGAGATAAAGTTGCAATTTGATAAATATAGAGGAAAATATTTATGGATATAGAGGTATTGAAAGAGGGGGAGTGGGAGAGAGAGAGAGGGAGAGATAAAGGTAGAGATAGAGATGAAAATAAATTGACAGACAATGAGGAAGATAAAATATAGAGAGAGGTATAGTGAAAGACAAAGATCGAGACTAGTAGGGAGACAGAGAGGGAGAGAGAAAGGTAGAGAGAGATATAGATGGTGACATAGAGTGAAGGATAAGTATAAGTATAAGGAGATATAGAGAGAAGGGGAGAGGGATAGAGGGAGGGAAAAGGGCTTCGAGAGTTGACCCTTAGCCTTGGACTTGGTTTTACCTTCAACCTAAGGGCTATGTTATTTGAACACCATTTTTGTAGAACTTTTTATTATAGTTAAAACCCATTATAAATGAGACTATGCAGATCTAAAATATGTAGTTTTATTAATTGAAATAATTTTTCCATTTTTGAAATAATTTCTAATCAAGGAGGTCCATAAACTTGAAATAATGAGTTTTTTAATTTTTAAATAAGTTTTTTTCTTTTATGGTTTTTTAAAAATAAATTATATGAAGAAAAAATAGAAACAATTATATACATTCTGGAAATAAAATGATAATTTTAGGTCAAGTTATGTTTTTTTGTACACAATGAGAATTCAAAACAGCAATTGTGACCAGTAAAAAAACTAATACTGAAAAAAATTCCACACACCCAAGGCCTTTCCTGTTATTTTTTTTATTATATTATTAGATTAATCAGTTGTATAACATATTTATAATCCTTAATCCTACATTATAAGGTTCACATACCATACATTATGTGTCTTATGAACACATGCAAGTGACACTATTGACATTGATATATGTGTTTATTAACTTTACATTTTCTAGAATCAAAATAGGATTATTAAAAAATAAAATAGTAAAATTCAAAAAATATGAAAAATGATATGAACATAGTATTTAATATGGATATATATGAAAATACTTATAGATTATGAAATAATATGTGCCTAAATAAATAGTTGATCTCATTTAATATTCTAATAAGAAAATTTATAAAAAAAATTGCAAACATATATTTATTCTTTAAATATTAATGTTAGTAGTCAAGGATGTTCACCTCATGTTGTTTGAGAAGAAAATACCTTATAAAAATAGTATAAAGTGTAATAAACACTTAATTAATGAATATCTTAAACATTAGTTAAATTATTATATTAAAAAATAGAAACAAAAGTCAAACATTATTTTAGATTGTCTTCAAATTCTTGAAGATTCAAAAATGTTAAACATTAGAAATGCTACCAAACATACCTTTATGTGTTACCTGTTTCTTATGTTACTACGTATATCTAATTTTGTGAACTAAAAAAAGTTAAACTTTCTAAATCAAATATAAACATACCAAGGCTCATTCTTGCAGGAGGTCTAGAATATATATGACACTTCAAATTATTAATAAACCATAAAAAATTATAGTAGGTAATATATATTATATATTATTGTAATTTTTAATATTCATATATATTATTTTGATAGTAAATTTAATTTTTTTCATATATTGAAAGGCTTTTCATTTATTTTCAATAAACAACATTTTCATTTTAATTATCATCTTTTTCAAACTAAATTGTAGACAACCACAATTAAAAACTTTAAAATTACCATTAAATATTTTTTTGACAATTAATATTGTTCTTAAAACATCAAATGAAAGGCATTGCGATAATGAAACCATCATAAAAAAAATAGAAAAAAAAATAAAATTGACAAATATAACATTGTGTGAAGATATACATCATAAGAATGCCATATAATTTTTACCTAGATATAGATCATGCTCTTGAGGAAATCGCTTCCACAAAATATCTAACAAGAATATTTTTTTTAACAATTCACATACTTTTTTAAGAACTTTTAAAATTAATTTTATATATTATAAAAATACTATTAAATATAATATTCAAATGGCCTATATTTTTTTTTTTTGGTTAATAATCATTTTGGTTGTATTATCTTTCTTAAAAAAAAAATCAAATATACATTAATTTTTAGAAAAATAAATTATTAATCATATTTACCTTTTTCATTAAATTTTTTTTTCATATTTAAAACTCACTATATGAAATAATAATAACTTTTTTTTTCTATTTTTTATATGTTTCAACAAATACTTAGGTTGGATCTCGTCGAAGGGGCTTCCTAAAAAAATTTAGTGGGTGCTATTGAGTTTTTTAATAATCATTTTAAAGTTTGATTTGAAGTTTAGTTTGGGTTTAAGATTTTAAGCTTTGCAATTTATGAAATCTTTTGGTCTCATGAATTTTATTACTTAATATATTCTACTCATATCAATATATAAATTTTAAAAATAGAAACAATTATTTCTAAAAATTTAAATTTTCAAATGATTACAAGTTGCATAAAAGAGTCTAAGCTAGGGTAGCTATTTCTAGGGCTCGAGACCTCCTGCTTGTTCAAAATAGATCCTGAATCTCCTTTCATAGAACCTACACCTTAAATATCTCATATTAACCTTCTTTGATTCCCTAATACATTAATAAATATCCACCTCCCACAAATAAAAAGGCATTTAATACATCCATCCTTTGACAAAAAAATTTCCACCTGAAAAAATAACCTTAAAACATTTTATATTCAATTAATTCTATTTCCTAAATAAAAAATAATAATAAATATTTACAATTCCTATAAATTAAAAGACACAGTACAAGATCCTTTTAAAAGAGAGATTTGCAACCTTAAAACCTATTATCACTAATCTATTTGTTTATAACTCTCACTGCTTTTGTGACAAATGAAAACTCTAAGAAAAGACACACAGTACAACGGTCCTTTTAAAAAGAGACTTGCAACCTTAAAACCTATTCTCACTAGTCTATTTGCTTTATAACTCACTGCTTTTGTGACAAGTGAAAACCCTAATCGATGCCATTATCCTCAGAATGCGCATAATATTAATATATAACATACTTGTTTGTAAACTAAGCATTCTATCGGCAAGAGTTAAGAAACCATGTGAATTAAAAGGAAGTGGATTGTGGATGATGTTAAAGGGATTTGTCTTAGATTTTGTCTTAGATTTTTCTTTATTTATGCTCTAAATAGTATCGTTCCGTATGCCTATTTATATACTTCTAAAAGATAAAATGTAGATATTTATGTACTTCTAAAAGATAAAGATATAGTTATCATATTCCACGCTCTACCTTTGTACACATTACCTGAAAAATAGCAGAACAACTTTGATAGAGCAAAATTTAACAGCACTCTACAACATTATATGTCATGGAAATAATGCACGCATCTTGGTATTACATTACTTAGCCAATCAACAGCATAGATCAAAGTATCTAGGATATATTGTGAAACTGGAATTAATATGTTACATAACCTTTTTAGTATTAGAGAGAACATTTGTATTCAAACTATCTAATCGATATTGTACGGCTCTAACAGATATTTGTATTAGAGAGAACATTTTGTTTTTTTTAACACTTTGAATATTGTACGGCTGTAACAGATATTTTTAGAGAATCCAAACTTTTCTGTGAGATATTTTAGTCATTCCGCAGAGCAGAGAAACTTTGTCCATAGATATTTTGAGAACAAATCTTTTCTCAGCCACAAAATTTTGTCCTTTTACAAACTCCCAATTAAGGACAGTTTTCAATTTTATATCCCATAATATCTATGATTATTTGTTTTTTTATTTCTTTTAAACTTTTATGTAAACAATATGTCTTTTGAAATCTCATTAACATAGTTCTGTTACAAGAGAACATCAAGATATATATTTAAAGTTCCAGTATTCACAAAAGGAAAAGCTGACATATCACCTTATTAATAGGTTCCTTTCTTTGTTTGACACAGTCACAATACTCATCTGGTTCACCGTAGCATACAGAAGAGCCAAAAAAAACTGTGGTATGGAAAATGGCCTCCACGTTTCACTTATGATTTTTTGTGTTTTACTCCTCGACATTACTGCTTTTGTTTCAGAAACACACATATAAAACGAAACCTGCAATAAACTTTTTCACCATACCTGTTATTATCAAATTGTCTTTGACAGCTGTTTGGAACTCCAGAAATGCAGACAGCTGTAGAGATGATGTTCAATACACTTTATTCCGCAGTATGTATTGTCTTTGTTTAGTAAATATATAGAGAATCTTTTTTCTAGTCTTCTATCTTAATGACAATATGCTAAAACGAGGAAATCCACGAGTAAAAGCTTTAGTTTATGTCAGAACGTTTTTTCGAACACTTTAAATATTGTACGGCTCTAACAGATATTTTTTTGAATTTTTCTTTGAGATATTTTGGTGATTCTGCAGAGCAGATAATAGATATTTTCAGAACAAATCTCTTCTCAGCCACAAAATTTTTCCCTCTCAGAAAATCCAAATTAAGGACAGTTTTGAAAGTGTAAATGATATTTTGTATAATCACTCTTAAGCTTGGGAAAAGATATGAAATAGTAAATTGTACCATCTACGTGTTTAGGAATAATTACCATCTTGCACAGAACTAAATCTTTTCTCAGCCACAAATTTGCTACTTTTACAAACACCCAACTCAGGACAGTTTTAGAAAGGTAAATGATATGAAATAATATATTACGTCTTTAGGAATAATTCCCATGTGATGAATTTCATCATTCCCCTTCTTCTTTTGCGTTCCCACAACTTGCCATACTTCTGAGTACACTGACAACTGAATAAACCAGACCACAAATAATGTTTAGTACAATTTTGGGAAAAGGTTATATAATTTCTAATTAGATCTTCTATTAAAGCTATGAGATTTCCACAATCCATTTTGCATTTCTAGTGTATTTTTTTCTGGATTCGATTGTGTGTATATTTTTCCATCAACGTTTCGAATCACACTCCGTGATTCATGTCTTGGGAATTCTTTTCATCCTGATGATGAATCACGGAGTGTGATTCGAAACGTTGATGGAAAAATATACACACAATCGAATCCAGAAAAAAATACATTAGATCTTCTATGTTTATAAATTTGATTATAGGATAATTCTCTATAATACATTATTAGAATCTATGGAAAGAGAATTTTCTTCTACGAAACACTTTAAATCGTATTTTATGATGTATTATTAAGATGTATAGAATAAGAAAGCAGTTTTATATATGGAGTGATGAATTATGGAGACAAACTCTATACATTCTAATGATGCATCATGAAATATGGTCTGAAATGTTGATAAAAAAGATTCATAAAGTCAAATCCAAAATATATAAGACTTCGTATTATGAACTATAAAAATTTAATATATTTCAGAGTTATTAATTTACAAACAAATACATACAAATCCCTATTTTTAAAGTAAAAGACAAGATATTTTAGACAAACATTTCACAAGGCAATTCACAAATTCTATTTGTATCACTTGCCCTAATTCCATAATTTCATTTTACAATCTTGTTGACTAAAGACATTATAGCAGAGAAAGAGGACTTTGAAGCTTTAGAAGCTCCAAATTTAGATAGGTTTCATATAAACAAACAAATGATTTATGGAATCAAATTCTGTCTGTTTTTGAAGCCAACTTTCATACAATCTAGTTTAGAAATGTATAGAACAAGGAATTTCTTCTATCAAGATTTCATATCATATTTTATTATCCATCATTAATTTATTGAACAAGAGAGTTGTGTCATACATCTTCATGTTGAATCATTGACACTTGTTTTATATTTCTTGATGATAGACCATGACATTCGATCTAAAATGTTAATAGAAAATATTCACCTAGCCAAATCCAAAAACATATAAGATCTAATATTATGAATTTTAAAGATTTAATATCTTTAACTTTTTTCAGTTTTAAATAAAACCATTTTTCTTAAGAAGGGGACAAGATATTCTAGATAGATATTTGACAATAAAAAATAAATAATTTTATTTACATCAATTGGTCCCAAGACACAATTTATTCTTATAATCCAGTTGAACTGACTAAAGATACTATAGCAGACAAAGAGGACATGGAATCTTTAGAACCTCTTGATTGAGATGGGTTTTATATAGAAATAAAAAAAAAGATTTAAACAAATCAGTTCTCTGATTTTTCTCTTGGACTGAATTTTCACTGTTTAGAACAAAAAATTTTCCTATCAACATTTCTGATCATACTTCAAAATACATAAGATTACATTGAGTAAGGGAGCTGATTTTTACATTCTGATGATGAATCATGAAGACTTGTTATATACTTCCCCATGATAGATGTAAAACAATAAAAAATGTTTCACCCCATTAAATTTAGAATCATATAAGATTTAATATTATGAACTGTAAAAATTTATTAACGTTAATATTTTTCAATTCAAAAAACAAACATCCTTTCTAAAAGAGAATTAAAAGATACTACATAGAATTTTTTTTGAAAAATGAAACAATTCAATTTTCATTGTTTGTATCAAAATCACATTTTACTCTTCTAATCTGGTTTAACAGGGAAAAGAAAAAAAAAAAAAAAAAGAGTTTATATAACTTTCTGATTTCGACCAGATTCAAATTTGGCACTCAACTTTTTACAAGTAGATAAATCTAAACCAAGAGAAAGAATCAAACCTTACCCAAAACTGAGGAGCAGGAAACATTAGTTCCAAATGATTTGAAAGTGTATATACAGGAAAGCAATTTGTCAGTTAAAATAGAAACACAAAAACATTCAAGAGAAAGAAAGAGAATAGAATCATCACTGGTTTGTTCTGTGCATCGGGATGATGTATACATGTTCCCGAGCTTAAGCAAACTCGGCAAGACTTATTCCTTGGGATGTCACCCATGGAACTCTTACTCTCTTTGATAGCTCTTAAGTGTAGAAATGAAAAGAATTAGCTTCTCTGTGTCTCAATGCACTGCACCTCAACTATAACTAATGGAGAGCTTTCTACATATCGATGGAGTTGAATAAAAGTATATATAAATGACAGAGGTAAACGTCAATTCTCGGGAACTTGTAGACATCATTCTGAAACACACAACAAAATATGGAACTCTTCAATAGGAATTATCATACAAGAGTTCTTCCTTGGGATTTTAACTAGGGAACTTTTACTTCCTCCTTGATAGTTTTCCAGTGTAGAAGTGAAAAAAAAAGACATTAATGTTTCTCAATGCACTCCACCTCAACTATAATTAATCAGTGGAGAGCTTCTACATATCGATGGAGTTGAATGAACGTATATATAGATAATAGAGGTAGATATCCTTTCCTTATCTGTCAAAGAGGGAGTGAGTAGGACAAGCAATTATCCACATGGAGCAAAGAAACTTATAAATATCAATACATTATTATACATAAAATAATCAAAAGGATTCATACTTAAATTATAAATTAGTTGTAGGAAAAGTTTATACAGGTTTTGTAATGTACTTAACGGCTAAATCTCCACCTAAATAATGAAAAGATTGATAACAACATGTTAGTAATTTAAGAGTATAATATTGATTTATTTTTTTCAATGATTAGGATTTTATTGAGTTTATCAAAGTATTTTTTTTTAAATTTAAATTTTTTTTATATATTTTTATGAGTTTTAAAAAGTAAGAAATTAAGAGATATATTTTATTATCTTTTGTGTTTTGTAATAAGATATTTGATGATTAGAATATTTTATAGCTAGAATATTCTATAAATCTTAACTTCTTGAATTTATTATTTAATGTATTTTAATATATAATCTTAGTATTTAAATATGATTAAAAGGGTTCTAAAATAGAATCTATGAATACATCTCCTTATGAATTGCCAATATAATTTTTCAACAAAATTATTTATGAAAATTCATTTTTCAATTTTAAATCCCATATTATGATTGATTATTTGTCTTTTTATTTCTTTTAAACTTTTAGGTAAACAATATGTGTTTTGAAATCTCATTAACGTAGTTCTGTTACAAGAGAACATTAGGATATATATTTAAAAGTTCCAGTATTCCCAAAATGAAAAGCTGAGATATCACCTTATTAATAGGTTCCTTTCTTTGTTTGACAGAGTCATAATACTCATCTGGTTCACCGTAGCATACAGAAGAGCCAAAAAAGACCTGTGGAATGGAAAATGGCCTCCACGTTTCTCACTTATGTTTTTTGTGTTTTACTCCTTGACATTAATGCTTTTGTTTCAGAAAGCGACATATAAAAAGAAACCTGCAATAAACTTTTTCACCATACCTGTTATTATCAAATTGTCTTTGACAGCTGTAGAGATGATGCTCGATACACTTTAGTCCGCGGTATATATTGTCTTTGTTTAGTAAATATATAGATGATCTTTTTCCTAGTCTTCTATCTTAATGACAATATGGTAAAACGAGGAAATCCACGAATAAAAGCTTTAGTTTATGTCAGAACGTTTTCTTGAACTCTTTAAATATTGTACGGCTCTAACAGATATTTTTAGAGAATTCAAACTTTTCTTTGAGATATTTTGGTGATTCTGCAGAGCAGATAAACTTTGTCGGTAGATATTTTGAGAACAAATCTTTTCTCTTTGTTTAGTAAATATATAGATGATCTTTTTCCTAGTCTTCTATCTTAATGACAATATGGTAAAACGAGGAAATCCACGAATAAAAGCTTTAGTTTATGTCAGAACGTTTTCTTGAACTCTTTAAATATTGTACGGGTCTAACAGATATTTTTAGAGAATTCAAACTTTTCTTTGAGATATTTTGGTTTGTCGGTAGATATTTTGAGAACAAATCTTTTCTCAGCCAGAAAATTTTTCTCTTTCACAAAATCCAAATTAAGGACAGTTTTGAAAGTGTAAATGATATTGTATAATCATTCTTAAGCTTCTGAAAAGATATGAAATAACTTATATCGTACCATCTACGTTTTTAAGGAATAATAATTAGCATCTTGCAAAGAACTAAATCTTTTCTCAGCCACATAATTTTCTGCTTTTACAAACACCCAACTCAGGACAGTTTTGGAAAGGTAAATGATATGAAATAGTATATTATACCATCTACGTCTTTAGGAATAATTCCCATGTGATAAATTTCATCATTCCCCTTCTTCTTTTGCCTTCCCACAACTTGCCATACTTCTGAGTACACCGACAACTGAATAAACCAGACCGCAAATAATGTTTAGTACAACTTTGGAAAAAGCTAATATAATTTCTAATTAGATCTTCTATGTTTATAAACTTGATTATAGGAAAATTTTACAATCAAAATTTTAGATAATTCTCTTTAATAGATAATTCTCTTTAATACTTTATTAGAATCTATGGAAAGAGATTTTTTTTCTACCAAACACTTTAAATCATACTTTATGATGTATTATTAAGATGTATAGAATAAGAAAGTAGCTTTATATATCATAGTGATGAATTATGTAGACAAATTCTATACATTTTGATGATGCATCATAGAATATGGTCTGAAATGTTGATAAAAAAGATTCATAAAGTGAAATCTAGAATATATAAGATTTAATATTATAAACTATAAAAATTTAATATATTTTGTAGTTATTGATTTACAAACAAATACATACAAAACCCTATTTGTAAAGTAAGAGACAGGATGTGTGGGGCGGCGCTAGGGTTTCCCTAGTTGCCTTTCACATCTACTATAGACCACGTTGGTGATTGGGGGTCTATGTGGTGCTGCGAGTGTGGGTGTCTCGAATTCAGTTTGCGGGAAGATCTATTCGTGGGTGTTTGGTCCTACTTATGTTCATGGCAGCACAGGTGGCATCTACCAGTTTGGTGGTGGCTGGTGCTGAGGTGTCTCATCATGATTCTTCCTCGAGTTTTCTTGGCTCTTCTCAGGGTCTGCATGCACAAAAGCCAGAGTCTTTTTATATCAGTGAGGGCTCAAAAATGAAGAAAGTTAATGGTTGCTTCCCTGGAAGCCAAGATTGCCCAGTTTTGGTTATCTCTCCTGAGTTAGTTGTAGAAGGTGTGTCATATTTGAGTTGTCATACTCTCATCTACAAATTTATTAGCATTTGTATTCCTCTATCAGCTCTGGAGGCCTAGATTAGACGAACATGGTAGGTTGACGATGATATGGATATTATGCTCACTGCAAATAGCTATTTTGTGGTCTCTTTTTCCAATTTAGCTGATCAAAATTGGGTATTTGAGGGTGGACCCTAGGTCTATAATTATTCCAAGTTATTTATCAAACCCTGGCATATGGGTTTTAATTATGTCGATTAATTGCCTTCTAGGGTTCCTGTTTGGATTTGCCTTCTGCGTCTTCTGCTAGAGTTTTGGAGAGATGATATTTTGCAGCGGATTGCTTCTCTACTTGGGAAGCCTGCTGCAATTGCTCAAAAAACCCTAGAACGTAAGGTAATTTCTTATGCTCGTATTTGTGTGGAAATGGATTTGAATAACCCCTTGCCAGATTCTCTTGAAATCAGTCTTGGCACTTCTTCATGGGTTTAGTCACTTGATTATGACTCCCTGCCTTTTTATTGTAGGTTTTGTCATGAATATGGACATCTTCAGCGGCATTGTCCTAAAGTTAATAAAAATTCTTGTTCTAATGGGTTCTCTCCTTCTTCACCACCAAAGGAGGTTGAAGAAGACACAGGGAAAGCCCCAATGAGTGATACTGATTTGGGTATGGATAATGAAGGTTTTGTTCATGTTAAATCTCGAGCAAGGAATCATGGGCAAAAAAGAACTCTCAGAGACATGAAAACTGATGAGGGTCTCAATCGGTTTGAGGTATTGAATTCTTTGGGCTTAGAGGAGGGAACTCTGGTGGATGTTGTTACAAATAAGGATTCAGGATTTGAGGCCCATATTTCATAGGATACTATTGTGATGAATGACCCTCCTATTGTGCAAGATCAAAATGGGTTCGTGCATGAGCCTTTGCAAGATGACATGGTTCTTGTAGATTTAGCTTAGGTGGTTTCTGGCACTGGTGAGGGTTCTTCTCAGAGCTTCGATGTGCAACAATGCCCTCTCAAGAAAGGTCCCTTTGTACCTTCTTCTATTGTTGGGCGTAATAAGGATCTTGAAAAGATTAAACTTACTGGATATTTATTGGTGAAGTCTGGGTCTGTTAAGACCATTGATGCTCACTTTTCTCCTCCTCCATGATTGTTCTCTCTTAGAATCTAACTGGGTTGAATAGCACCTTGCATCAAAAGGCTATTCATGACTTGGTTTAAATTCATTCTCCGGACATCTTCTATGTTCAGGAGACTAAGGTTTTTGTTGATGTCATGCTTCAGTATGCTTCTCATATATGGTATTTTGGTTAGTGTTAATGCCTTGGGTCTTATGGTAATTTTGGAGGCTTGGCTCTTTTCTGGGATCCTTGTAAGATTGTTCCTCTCTAGTGGATTTCTAGTCATTCTTCTATTTCCATGGTTTCTTCTTCTTTGGATTCTTTTGAGACGATTATAATTTCTAATGTTTATGCTCCACTTGATATCCAAGGTAAAACCCAGCTTTGGGCACGTCTTAGGTTTGTCTACTCTTATGCTCCTTATCTTCCTTGGATCTTAGGATGTGATTTTAATTTTGATGTTTAGTTTAGAGGAGAAAAGAGGAGGGTTACCTCGATTGGGTCCATCTTGTGATCTTTTTGGTGCTTAGGTGGATTTTCTTTCTTTAGTGGATGTTAAGCCCACTAATGGGATTTTTACTTCGAATAATAGATGGAGTGGAGAGGGAGTGACTTCTAAATGGTTGGATAGGTTTCTTGTCTCATGTTTTTGGGTTGGTGGTGGCTTGGTTACTTCTTCTAAAATTCTTGACTGGAAAGGCTTTGATGACTAGCCTATTAAATTTTCCACTTATGCTTTTGTGGCCCCAAAGAGTCCTCCTTTTAAGTTTTAGCTTATGTGGCTTTGGGACTCTTCACTGCATGACTTAGTGGCTAAGCAGTGGAGAGAGGGGGGTCCTACCTTTGGCACAACTATGCATTTCTTTGTTAAGAAGCTTCAGTATGTCAAGTATCACCTTAAGAGATGGAATGTGTGATGCATTGGTAATCTTAAGTCCAGGAAGAAGAGTGTCTTGGAATGTCATGTTGTGATTACTCACCAGATCCGGCATAATCGTTTCTCAAATCCTCTTGGAATAGTTGAATCCCATGCTTTGTGCAATGTAGATGAATGGGAGCTTCGTGAGGAGATGTTATGGAAATAGAAGGCTCAAGTTGATTAGCTTTAGGAAGGGGATAGGAATACTATTTTTTTATACCACTTTGTTCAGGGTTGGCATAATAAGGGGTATATTTCCTCTCTGGTTTCCGCAGAGGGGCTTTAGATTTTGTCTTTGTTGGCTATGTCTCATGAGGCTCGTCAGTTATACTCTAATCTTTTCTTTGAAGAGTCCCCCACTATGGTGGAAGAGGAGAATTTGATTCTTTCTTGTACTCCATCTCTAGTGACCAATGCAATGAACGCTTCTCTCATTCATCTGGTTTCAATGCCTTAGTTAGAGGCTGTTGTGTTTGGTATGAACAAAGGTAAATCTCCAAGCCCAGATGGGTTTCCTGTTGAATTTTTTTAGGACTTTTGAGATATTATTAATTTGGATTTATTGGAGATTGTTTGGGAATCTCTTCATCATAAGCATATGCTCCATTTTTTGAATTATACTTTCTTGATTCTCATTCCCAAAATCGAAGGTGTTGACAAGCTTGAATTTTATCGCCCTATTGCTATCTGTAATGTGGTCTATAAGATTATTACTAAGTTGATTGCAGATAGGCTCAAAACTTGTCTTCCTCTTCTGATTTATGAGGAACAAGTGTGTTTTATGGCTAGCAAATAGATTCTGGATGGGCTGGTGCTGGCTTCTGAAGTTATTCACTCTATGGAAAATTCAAAGGAGTGAGATATGTTCATCAAATTGGATATGGCCAAGGATTATGATAGAGTTAAATGGAGTTATCTTTAGAACATTCTTTTAGCCTTTGGATTTAGTACAAAGTGGGTGAGCTAGACTAAGAGTTGTGTTACCTCTTTGTCTTTTTCGGTGATTGTGAATGGTGAACCTTTAGTTCCTTTTGGTGCTTCATGTGGCCTTCGCCAAAGGGATCCTCTTTCACCATACCTTTTTATTATTATGGCTGAAGGTCTGGGCCATTTTCTTAAGTTTCATGCTTCCCAGGGCCCGATTCATTGTTGGCAATGGGGCAATGGGGTGCCTCAGATTTCACATCTTCAGTTTATAGATGATACTACTCTTTTGGGTTTGGCTCGTATTAGGGAAGTTGAATCTTTTTAACAAGCCTTGGATATTTACCTTCCTACTTTTGGTTAGATAGTCAATAAGCATATATATTCCATCTTCTTCTTTAATACTCCCTAGGCCATTCAGAGACGGATTGCTGCTATTCTCCGATTTTAGGTTGGGTCTCTTCCGTTTGTTTATGTGGGTATTCCTCTTACTATTGGTTGGCATCCCTAGTCTTCTTAGCAGCTTCTTCTTGATAGGTTGTGTCAAAAGATTAATCACCGGACTGACCGCTGGTTATCTACTGCTGCCAGATTAACTCTTTTAAAATCTGTTATTGAAGCTTTGCCTATCTACAGATGTTTTGTTCAAGTTGCTCCTATGTATTTTCTTAGGGAATTTGATGCCCTATCTCGATAATTTCTCTAGAGTGGTACATTTTTGACTTCTAAATGGAGCCTTGTTAAGTGGAAATTTATGTGCAGACCTAAGAATGAGTGTGGTCTTGGTTTATATTATGCTATTTTGAATGGGCAAGTTCTAGCTACTAAGTTATATTGGTGTTGGTGCACTTGTCAGAATTAGCTTTAGGCCAATATTTTCACCCATAAGTATCTTTCAGATGTTACTGTGTTTGATTTTCCTTGCTATCATGTGAGGGATGGTGTTCTATGATTTGGAATACTCTTACAATAGGGGATCAGTTAGTTAGTTAAGAATGGGCTCTTTTAGATATGTCATTCTGGTTCTCAAGCTCTTTTTTAGTTGGATTCCTAGCATGGTCATCCTCCCATTCTTTCTTCTCATCCTCACTTTCAGTCCCTTTATGATATTTTTACTGCTACGGGTTGGGATATTGTTGACCTTTATAAGACTACTCATAATGGTAGGTTGGTAGCTCATTTTCGCTTAAAAAAAATTTCTAAATGGTCGCTTGGAGGTTCTATGGAAGATAGAAAAGAGCTGGCTCAAATTATTAAGTCTCATAAGTGTACTACCTTGCCTGGGAATGATGTTTTGGCTTTGGCTAGTAGTGATTTATCTAGAAATTTTTTTGTTTTTGCTGGCTATGCTGACCTGTTGCGGCAGACTTTAGGGGACATTCAAATCTCTTGGTGGAAGCAGGTTTGGTATAAGTTCTCTTGGCCAAAGTGCAACTTTTTCATGAGGTTGGTGGTTCGTAATCAATGTTTTACCTATGATAATTTATGTAAGTGTGGTCTTCAGGGCCCCTTAAAGTGTGTGTTGTGTTGTAATAGTGAAGAGAGTGTTTCTCATCTCTTCTTTCAATGTTCCTTCAATAGGCATATTTGGCATTTATGGTGGGAGTTGTGGAACCAATCTTCTTGGCATGTCTCTTCTTAGGTTGAGTTTTTTGTTCGATGGAGCAATACCCCTACCAAAACCATGTTTCTTCAAGTTGCTTGGTCTCTTGGCCCTTCTTTTATTATTTGGCATATATGGTTAGAGAGGGACCATCATATTTTTCAAGATGTGGTGCTGGGAACCCACCCCTTGTGGTGGAGAATTCTCCACTCTTTGGGAAAAACTATTTTAGCAAAATTTGACTTGTTTGAGGTTGTGGATTCGGGTGATGTTGCACTCTACAATCAGCTCCATTTTCCTCCTCCACAATGCCAACTCATGAGAAATAGATGTAGACACCCTTTTCAGAAGATAATTCGGGTGGGGAGGTGGTTTCCTCCTCCATAGGATATTTTGAAAATCAACACGGACGGGTCTTCTCAAGGTAACCTTGGTCCTGCTGGTATTGGTTGAATTGGTAGAGATAGCTCAAGGACTGTTCAGTTTCTCTTTTCTAGTTATAATTGGTATATCATAGATAAGGGTCAGTTACCCTTCGATTTGTCTTATTAGTTCGCATTTAGTGGATCTTGACAGGGTTGTTTGATGCTCTTGCTTTGTTATTCTTCTGCTTTGAATAAATTTTAACCCCTCCTTTATTTCAATTTACAACCAAATACATACAAAACCCTATTTTTAAAGTAAGAGACGGGAGATTTTAGACAAACATTTCACAACGAAATTGAGAAATTATATTTGTATGGCTTTCACCAATTCCATAATTTCATTTTATAATCTTGTTGAATAGAATAAAGACACTATAGCAAAGAAAGAGGACTTTGAAGCTTTAGAAGCTCCAAATTTAGATAGGTTTCATATAAACAAACAAATGATTTATGGAATCAAATTCTGTCTTCTTGTTTTTGAAGCCAACTTTCATACAATCTAGTTTAGAAATGTATAGAACAAGCAATTTCTTCTATCAAGATTTCATATCATATTTCATTATCCATCATTAATTTATTGAACAAGAGAGTTGTGTTATACATCTTCATGTTGAATCATTGACACTTGTTTTATATTTCTTGATGATAGACCATGACATTCGATCTAAAATGTTAATAGAAAATATTCACCTAGCCAAATCCAAAAACATATAAAAGATCTAATATTATGAATTTTTAAGATTTAATATCTTTAACTTTTTTAAGTTTTAAACAAAATCATTTTTCTGAAGAAAGGGACAAGATATTCTAGATAGATATTTGATAATAAAATATAAATAATTCTATTTACATCAATTGATCCCAAGCCATAATTTCTTCTTATAATCCTGTTGAACTGACTAAAGATATTATAGCGGACAAAGAGGACATAAAATCTTTAGAACCTGTAGATTGAAACAGGTCTCATATAGAAATAAACAAAAGAATTAAACAAATCAATTATAAAAATAAAAAAAAATATTTAAACAAATCAGTTCTCTGATTTTTCTTTGGGAGTGAATTTTCATTCTTTAGAACAAGATTTTTTCCTATTAACATTTCTGATCATACTTCAAAATACATAAGATTGCATCGGGCAAGGGAGCTGCTTTATACATTCTTATGTTGAATCATGAAGACTTGTTATATACTTCCCCATTATAGATGTAAAACAATAAAAAATGATTCATCGCATTAAATTTAGAAACATACAAGATTCTATATTATGAACTGTAAAAATTTATTAACATTTATATTTTTCAATTGAAAAAACAAAACATCCTTTCTAAAAGAGAACTAAAAGATACTACATAGAATTTTTTTTTTAAATGAAACAATTCTATTTTCATGGTGGTTTGTACCAAAGTTATATTTTCCTCTTCTAATCTTGTTCAATTGGAAAAAAAAACAGAAGCAAAAACAAAACATAACATCAGAGAAAGGGACATGGAAGCTTTAGAATGTCTAAATATAGATGGATCTTACGTCAACAGGAAAAATGATTTATGCGATTTATGGGAATCCATTTGTAAATATGATAACCTTATTTTGACTAGATTCAAAGTTGGATCTGAAATTTTTGCATGAAAAAATATTTTTATATAACTTTCTGATTTCGACCAGATTCAAATTTGGCACTCAACTTTTTACAAGTAGATAAATCATAACATCAGTCTAAACCAAGAAAAAGAATCAAACTTTACTCACTGAAAACTGAGGAGCAGGAAACATAAGTTCCAAATGATTTGGAAGTGTATATACAGGAAAGCAATTTGTCAGTTAAAATAGAAACACAAAAACATTCAAGAGAAAGAAAGAGAATAGAATCGTCACTCGTTTGTTCTGTGCAGCGGAATGGTCTACTAAAGTTCCCGAGCTTAAGAAAACTCTGCCAGAGTTCTTCCTTGGGATGTCAGCCATGGAACTCTTACTCTCTCTTTGATAGCTCTCAAGTGTAGAAATGTAAACAATTAGCTTCTCTGTGTCTCAATGCACTACACTTCAATGATATAACTAATACAGAGTTTTCTACTTATTGATGGAGTTGTATGAACATATATATAAATGACAGAGGTAAACATCAATTCTCGGGAACTTGTAGACATCATTCCGAAACACAAAACAAAATATGGATCGCTTCAATATGAATTATCATACAAGAGTTCTTCCTTGGGATTTCAAACATCGAACTCTTACTTCCTCCTTGATAGTTTCTCAGTGTAGAAGTGAAAAAAGAAGTTTCTGTTTCTCAATGCACTCCACCTCAACTATAACTAATCAGTGGAGAGCTTCTACATATCGATGGAGTTAAATGAACGTATATACTGAAGCAAAACATTGAATGAAATATCATTGAAAAAGAATTACTTGAGAGGTAGGGTCAAATGTCAAATTTAGGCCCTAGTGGTTGGGAGTCATGGGATGGGATGGGAAACTGTGCATATTCCATATCATTTGATTTACACCCTCCTAAGTTCTTCTAATTTTTTTCTGTTGATTGCAAGCTGGAATCCACACTAGAAATGCTTAAGAAGTTGCATTTGAGGGTTAGATATACTTGCATTCATGCTAGAGTTGCTCAATGTCAAACTAGAAATTATGCATCTACACGTGCCTTGATTTAATGTTCAAATAATTTTATTTAAATCACATTCTCTAAAAAATTGTTAGATTCTTGAAATTACATCAATATAATTTTTAATCTTGTAACAACAAACGATTTACTTACAGTTTAGTCATATTTATCTACATCACAATTCTATTTGTTTGTAACATAATTGTTTTTAAGAATATGATTCTATTTACTTGAAATTAAATATTTCCCACATCAAGACTTTTAGACCTCTACATAGATTGTGTGAGTTACTTATAGCAACACAACCTCCATTATCTATTATCTACTTGCTGGCCGCTATTTGGAAATAGATGACAATGGCCTAGAATGATGTGGGGAGAGATAAGAAGAGCACCCGATAAGAAACTTAGAAGAATAACTTTATATTTAACAAAATTTACAAATATAAATTACTTACCATGTTGAAATCCTTATGAATTAGCTACCTAGTTTCCATGATTTTGTTGTGTGATGCCAGACGAACTTCCTCTACTCTGTAACCTCTACACTTGAGGCAAATTTAAAAAACAAGTCTTTCTACTCAGATAAAATTCAGATTGCAACACAAACAAACCAACTTCATTCAGTCAACATTTAGATTACATTAACCAATAACAATAACAGTTTCCCGTTCAATAGCAATAATCACAGATCTCTATGAAGCAATCCAAATATGTTTTCTTTTCTATTCACTTGGTTTTCTTTTCCTTCTTCCACTATAAACATTTATCACTAATGGCTTCATTTTTTTTCTATTCATTTGGTCTTCTTTTCCTTCTTCCACACTATGTTTCTCTTGTAACAAAAAAAAACAATTGGAGAAATTATAGAGAACAATAGCACATAACAATCAGATTTATGTTGAAAAACCTAGTAAAAATATACGAGTTAAAAACCATGGATAAATTATCTTTTGTATTGATTCTCAGAAATTATAGAGTAACGACATTCTTCAAAACTATACTTCAAAATATGACCTAGAGCTACATAAAGCAACTGAGTTTGAGAGTCCTAAATGAAGACAACTTACTAAATATAATAAGTATGACTCACACAACTACATGTAAAACAGTGCCTAGTAGTGCCTAGTGGTGCTGATGACTCAACCACTACTAGATGAGAATCCAAGATGACTCAACCACTGCTAGAGGAGAACCCAATTTAGACTTCACACTCCAAAATAAACCCCACACATAAAGTTATGACTTCTAGACTTAAAAGTGTTAAATGTTCAAAATTAACTGTCGTTCTTTATGTTAGATAGTTCAAATAACTGAAAGACAACTGAGGGGGGGGGGCGTGAATCAGTTGTCACAGATTACCAGAACCATTAGCAATTAAAACATTAATACCGAAACCCAAAACATTAATGCCAAAATAGCAGTTAAACCAATTAAGCTGAAACAATGATCAGAGAATAAATACCATCCACATGACAACAAGATTTATATGTGGAAAACTCGGTAAAGGGAAAAACCATGGTAGGAAGCCTACCCATAGTCAAATAATGCTTCTGCAGTAACTATGTGAATTACAATTGAGAGAGCTGCAGTTGCAAAAAGGCCAACACCTTAGAATGCACTGCTCATCACAAAAGGAGCCTCACTGACTACATAGAAATCCAGACTACAATCTAGAGAAGTGTTGAACTGCAAAAGATAGCATCTCCTATGCCTGAGTACAGTTTCGGTTAAGCTCAATACTGGAGGAATAAATCCTCTTACATAAACCTAATTTGATATCCAATGATCGACTAAATCCTCTGCCTCAATGATATTACATCATTCTCACATTACATTCCCTTTTCCATACCTATATATCTCTCTACCATATGTCTGATCTACAATGAGATCTCACATCTATATATACAAACCCTCAACCATAAACAAGTAGGTCAGCCACTAAATAATAAATCAATTACATAATTATAAACCATGTCGGCTTTAGACCAAACAAATAATAACCAACACATAAGACATCTTAGAAACACATCGAGAGGTCCAATCCATATGTTACATTAAAGCCAATCCATAACATAGATCAACTGGGACCTAGTATAGGTCCACACACTACAACAATGATCTCCATCCACCAAGTCTCGAACATGATCACCATCAACATCCTGAAACTCCACCAGAAGCTGCACCAACAACACTTATGCAATTCATCAAAGATCATCAAAAGCTCTACCAGCGAAACCCTTGCCAGAACCAGAAACCAAGCTTCTAAGAAAACGGGATAGTATTCGATCACTAGACCAAAACCAACTTACTGAATATGAGTATGGGTATCATGATTAAGGCAATTGCGTCACCAAACTATAACAAATCCTATTGGATCATGCAGGATCAAAATTAACTAGAAACCACTCAACCTACCGGGACCAGAAGGGTGTTGGTAAAGCATCCAAATAGCTAGTGTTGGCATAAATGACAAAAAATCAATGCAACACATAATTAATTCCAACAAATGGCCAACAATCTCCCCCTTTCGCATTGATGGCAACATTAGATGTGAAAAACATCTAAGTACCAAAAATGACAAACAAGTCTCCCTAATGGAAGACAACCAATAATCTCCCACATACAACTCTAAAATAAAGACCGAATTCCCCCTATAAATAATATCTATTTAAAGCTCTGAATCTCTCCTTTTTCTTATTCTTTTTCACTTCCTTTTTCACATCAATAGCAGTCCCCCTTTGACATCAATGCCAGAAATATGAGAAAAATATCAAAGTAAAAACATAAACCACTAAATCACAAAGCTGACTAGTCCCCCTGAGTAGTAGCATCCCCACATTAGTGCTAGAATAAATATTATCTCTGATAAAGCATACCAGACTGATTCCAAACTGCATTAATCAAGTCTCTACTGGAGGGACCAAAAATCTCAATCTATCTCTCAGGTACTCAAATGATTCCTTGGGCAAAGGTTTAGTGAAAATATCTGCAATCTGGTCTTTAGTGTTCACATAAACCAGTCTAACTTCATTTGCTTCAACCTTTTCCTTCAAAAAGTTGTACTTGATAGATATGTGCTTTGTCTTAGAATGAAATACCAGATTCTCTGATATATCAATAACAGAAGAGTTATCACAGTGAATAACTACTGGTGCATCACAATCCACTTTTATATCCTTCAACATTTGCTTCATCCATAAAACCTATGTACAATTAGTAGCAGCAACAACATACTCAGCTCCAACAATAGATAAAGAAGTATATAACTGTTTCTTGCTGATCCATGAAACCAACTTCTTTCCAAGAAAGAAAGCTCCATCGGAAGTAATTTTTCGGTCATCAACATCTCCATCCCAATCAACATCTATATATGCACATAAAGTAAATTTATCTTCCTTAAGGTACCACAAGCCATATTCTGATGTACCTTGTAAGTATCTAAAAATCCTTTTCACCACACTCTCATGATTCTCTCTAGGATCACTCTGAAATCTTCAAACAATACAAACAACATTCATCATGTTAGACCTAATCTGAGTCAAATAAAGCAAACCTCCAATGATAGATTTGTATCTTGTAGGATTTGCCATTGTAGAAACATCTTTTCTTGTCAATTTCTCACTTGTAACCATAGGAGTACTTACCGGTTTAGAATCTCCCATATCAATTTTCTACAACAATTCCTTAACATACTTAGTTTGATGGATAAAAATACCTTTGTCAGTCTAAGTAATCTGCAAACCTAAGAAAATTTTCCTCTCACCAATCATAGACATCTCAGATTCTTTCTCCATATTCTTAGAAAATGCTATGCATAAATTATCTTCACCTCCAAAAATAATGTCATCAACAAATACTTCAATAATCAGTATATCATCATTAGTGATCTTCTAATTAAAATTAATGTCGACATTTCCATTAGTAAAACTAAGTTTCAAAATATATTTATCCAACCTTGCATACCAAGCTCTAAGTGCTTGTTTAAATCCATATAAATCTTTCCTTAACCTGCAAGCCATGTTTGCACCATCTGATAGTGAAAAACCATCAGGTTGCTCAATATAAACTTCCTCATCAAGATCCACATTCAAAAATGCACATTTAACATCCATCTGATAAACTTTGTAGTTTTTATAAGCAGCATAGGAAAGAAATAATCTCATACCTTCAATCCTAGCTACAGGTGCAAAAGTCTCTCCATAATCAATTCCTTTCTTCTAAGAATATCTTTTACAAACCAATCTAGCCTTATTCCTTATAGCTTGACCATCCTAATTCAATTTATTCCTAAAAACCCATTTAGTTCCAATAACATTCTTATTTTTAGGTCGGGGAACCAAAGTCCATGTGTTATTTTTCTCAATCTAATCTAATTCTTCTTCCATAGCTTTCAACCAATATTCATCTTTACATGCCTCAATTATTGCTACTGGTTTAACTTGTGAAATTAAACATACCTCACTAGTTGTCAGTCTTCTTCTTGTCATCACTCCATTTCTCTTATCCTCAATGATCTGATCTTTTGAATGATTCAATCTTACATACCTAGGAGTCCTCTGATTCTCTGTTATTTTTCCATGTTCTTTAGTTACTGTAGAATTCTCTGATACTGCTGGAGTAACTGGTTCAACATTTTGTTCTGGTAAAGGTACTACCAGTTCAGATATAATCATTTCCACTATCGATTCCTTCTCATAAACTCTTATTTGACTTCTGTTCAGCTCATCTACTTTGACATTAGCACTCTCCACAATTCTTTGCAATCTCTTAATATAATATCTGTATGTCTTGCTTTCATTAGAATAACCAAGAAATATGCCTTCATCACATTTAGGATCAAATTTTCTAGTGATATCATCTCTCCTGATATAACATTTACTACAAAATTTTTTGAAATACTTAACTATTGGTGTATTGCCAAACCATAATTCATAAGGTGCCTTACCAGTTTCTCCTTTGATATGTACTTTGTTAAATGTATAAACCACCATTCTCACTACTTCTCTCCTCTAGATATGAGGTAGACTAGCTTCCATCATCATTGTTCTAGCAACATCCAAGATATAGTTATGTTCTTCTTTTCCTCAACTCCATTCCCCTGAGGTATCCAAGGAGCAGAAAATTGTCTTCTTATATCATGCTTCTCACAAAAGTTATTAAATTCATCGTATGTGAATTCTCCACCACGATTTGACCTCAAACATTTAATCTTCAATCATGTCTCAGTTTCCCTTTTAGCCTTAAAGATTTTAAACTTTTTAAATGCTTCAGATTTTTGTTTTAAAAAAGTAACTCACATCATTCTAGAATAATCATCAATGATTAACATAAAATATCTATCACCTTCAAAACTTTTAACTCTAGTAGGGCCACACAAATCAATATGAATAAGATCAAGAAAATCATCTGATTTATCTTGTATACTCTTAAAAGAGGTTCTGACCTATTTACCCATTTTACATTCTTTACATACTAGATTATAGGGCTTCATAATCCTAGGTATATCCCTAACTATCTTAGTTGAACTGATCTTCACAATGCAATCAAAATTCACATGACATAGCCTTTTATGCCATAGACAACTCTCATCAATCCGTGTAATCAAACATGTCTTCTCACTGGAGTTCAAATGAAATATATTATCTTTTGTCTGTGTACCAGTTGCAATCACCAAACTAGATCTATTAATGATTTTGCATTTTCCATACTCGAACTGTAATTGAAATCCCTTATCTACCAATTGACCTACACTCAAAATATTATTCCTTAAACCTTCAATTTAATAAACATTGTCAGTATTGTTCTTACCATCCAATGATATAGTTCCTTTTCCTTTGATCATACATGCTTTGTCATCTCCAAATCTAACTAGACCACCATCAAATTCTTGCAAAGATAGAAACTTCCCTTTATCTCCAGTCATCTGATGTGAACAACGACTATCAATTACCCATTCATCCTTGTCTTCAATTTTAGCACCAAGTTCCTTCTCTTAGGGTACATTCTCTTCAAGTGCCGCATCATCTTCCTTGATAGACAGGAACACCCATTCCTTCCCATTGTCGGAATCACTAGTAGAGTCTTCTATCACTTCATCACTAGAATCAGTAATTCCTTCCTCATCCACTGTGTAACATGATTTGTCTCTTTTTTTCTTGTACTTATACTTGTTCTGATATCCAAGGTTAGGCTTAAATGATCTTCTAAGTCTTTCTTCAAATCTTGAATTCCTTTCAGGACATCTAGATGCAAAATGACCAATCTTATTACGTGCAAAACATTTTAAAGGTGATTTTCCTTCATACTTACTTCCTACTGGTCCTTTAGGTACTCTTCTAGAAAATAGTGCTTCAAGTTGCTCAAACTCATCATCTTCTCTCTTCATATCTTCCAATTCCTTTGCATACAAATTTTTCCAATCTTTCTTACCGGTTGTAGATGTAGATGCATGAAAATAAGGTTCCGACTTCACAGCTCTAGAAGATCCAAATTCTTCAAGCTCAAAAGTAAATAGTTTCCCAACCAAAGTATCTCCGTTGACAGATGTATTAACCATTGTTATCAACTCATCAATAGTAGTAGCCTTCATTTTGTAAGCCAGTGGTAGGGCTCTCAGAACTTTAGAAACAATTTCATCTTCGCTCAGAGTTCCACCACAATATTGAATTCCCATAACAATCTTATTTACCCTTTCCATCAATATAGTAATCCTTTCATCTTCTTCCATCTTCAGGTTTTCATATTGTCGGGGCTTCAAATTTCTAAATAATTTCAAGCACCCTACTATTGAAAATGGTGGTCACTTCATAGAAATGACACATAATGGATGATTAATAATTTCAACAACTAGAGTAAAGGAGGATATGAATAAATTAATTCCAATGGACCCCATGAAAGACTAGTGTTTTTGATCTATAGAAAAGATGATATGAACAAAGAATTAAAATGAATGCAATATGAAAATATAAGAAATACCCATTTGATAAAATCAAGTTTCTAAGCTCCAGTAAAAATATTAGATCTGTACAAAGTGGCTTTGGCTATATACCATATAGAATACCGTAAGAAGGCTGAAAAGCCTATTATTTCAACCTTGATGAAAGAAGATATCGACTTGGAATGAAAATATATGAAAATATCAAATCTGATGAAGACCCATTTTAGAAGTTGATGTTATCTACAACCCCAAACATTTTTATATTCGTATCTAATGTTTAAGGCTACCAATCAAACAAACACCAGAAAGATATTTAAATCAAGGTTATTGGCTAACTAGTTTGCATATTAATTTCAAAAGGTTTTGTTAATTTTAATGTAAAATGGTGACTTTTCACCCCAAAAGGGGTATGGTACCCATTCAACCACATATATAAGTGGTTAAAAAATGTAGATATGAGGGGGAGAGTGAGAGAAAAATATAGGAGAGACTCTGGATAATATTGTACTATTTTGAACCTTTTAATACAATCAGTTGTTTTCCTTCGCATATGTGTTGTGAGTTATTTCATTTTCTGTAGGTAGTTTTTTGTGATATTCTCTAAAGGAGATAAGGTTATTTGTATTCTTACAGTGAAGCTTATGTTTCTATGTTATAAACTTGGATTAAAAGGATCTACTTGTGAATTGTAATTGTTCCTTGTAGTTCTTCCTTGGATGGTCCTTTAAGGTTAAGGTTAAATTCATTCAAGCGGTTTATGATATAAACATTAAGCAGATCTCACAAGAAATAGTAACTAACAGATTTACTAAAGGGGCTAGGTCTAAAAATTGTCTCACAAATCATACATTAAGTCCTAGATAAATATAAGACTTTATAGCTGAAATAATAGGAAAGACACTGGTCATTCACAATTCACAACCTTTACCATATTAATTACTTTTACATTAAAGCAATAGGACTAGTTGAGTAGGACACATAAAACTAGTTAGCAATAGTATACATACTTATAAATTTCAAGTACAAAGATCGAATAGCTTCGACAACAACAACCTTGAACTCATCTAAAAGCCACCCATCCTAGGAACCTATGTCATTCTGAGATAGGAGGAAGTTAGATCAACATAAACAATCTGCTATAAAAAGCATTAGTCATTGAAAGCCACTAGTGAATAGGTATACCCGCCTAGGTCTTGTAGAGCCTGAAGTAAGGGAGTTAGTAGCCACATAGGTTCACTCTATAAGTTGGCCAAGTCAATTGGAGGGTTTGATCATAGTAGTTGGCATTTCCTTAGAACCCTTCCAATCTATTAACTTGAAATCCAACACATATCTCACCCGATAACCATCAAGTTTAGCAATCTTCACTATAAGGTCATCTTAATTAATAGTCTCCAACTTATCCCACATAGCCTTTCTAGATGATTTTTTGATTAATCCCATTATTTGCTGATCGAAAAGTGCACACAAGAGGGATTCTCTCGCTCTACAATCATTCTCAAGCTCCTTATCCAGGTTTTCCATAGGAGGATTGCCAGATCCTAGATTATAAGGTGTGACACCATTTTGTGTGATCTCCCAAATCTCCTTGCCAAGACATCTCAGATGAGTCTCCATCCGAATTTTTCATACCATGTAATTTGTTCCATCAATCCTAGGAATATCTCTCCCAAAGATAGCTCCATAAGAAATGGATGTACTTGAACTATTAGTTGTCATAGGATCTTCCTCAAGTGGTTAAGCTTTCTACAGAGAGGAGAAAAGTTCTGATACCAATTGTTAGATAGGTCAAATAACTGGAAGATAACTAAGAGGGGGGGTGAATTAGTTTTCACAGATTACCAGAACCATTAGCAATTAAAACTTTAATACCAGAACCCCAAAAAATAATACCAGAACCCCAAAAAATAATACCAGAATTGTAGTTAAACCAATTAAGCATAAACAATGGTCATAGAATAAATAACATTTGCATGAAACCAAGATTCATACATGGAAAACCCAGTAAAGGGAAAAACCACAGTGGGAAGCCTACCCACAGTTAGATAATACTTCTGTAGTAAGTATGTGAACTACAATTGAGGGGCATGCACTTGCAGGAAGGCCAACAGCCTAGAACGCACTGCTCATCACAAAAGGAGCCTCAGTGACTACATAGAAATCCATACTACAATCTGAAGAAGTGTTGAACTACAAAAGATAGCATCTCTTATGCCTGAGTACAATTCTAGTTAAGCTCAATACCAAAGGACTAAATCCTCTTACGTAAACCCAATTCAATCTCCAATGATTGACCAAATCCTCTGTTTGAATGATATTACATTATTCGCACATTACATTCATTTTTCCATACCTATATATCTCTCTACCATATGTCTAATCTACAAGGAGATCTTACATCTATATATACAAACCCTCGACCATAAACAATTAGGTCAGCCACCAAATAATAAACAAATTACATAATTACAAACCATGTTGGCCTTAGACCAAACAAATAATATCCAACACATAAGACATCCTAGAAACACATCAAGAGGTCCAATCCATACATTACATTAAAGTCGGTCCATAACCTAGATCAACCGGGACCCAGTATAGGTCCACACACTACAACAATGATCTTCATCTGCCAAGTCTCGGACATGATCACCATCAGCATCTTGAAACTCCACCAGAAGCTAAACCAACACCACTTGTGCAATTCATCACAGATCTTTATCAAAAGATCTGCTGGTGAAACCCTTGCCAGAACCAGAAACCAAGCTTCTAAGAAAACAAGATAGCATTCGATCAGTAGACCAAAACCAACTTAGTGAATATGAGCATGGGTTTCATGATTAAGCCAATTCCGTACCAAACTATACCAGAGCCGACCAGATCATGCCAGATCCAAATCAACCAGAAACTATTGAAACTAATGGGACTAGAAGGGTACCGTTAAAGCATCCAAACATCTAGTGTTGACATCAATGACAAAACATCAATGCAACACATAATTAATTCCACCAAATAGCCAACACTCTAGACTTAATATATTGCCTAGTGTGTGTAATTTAAGACTAACCCACCTCTATCCTCTTCACACCAATTCTAACTTAGGAAAACACATTTGTATCTGTTTTTGTCTTGCTAAGTAAATCTAGAAATTTCTTTATTTGATTCTCTTTCCTATCTATTGATAGCCCACTCTTGTCTCTTCTAACACAACAAAGAAGCCTCTACAATTTCACCAACCTCTTGTTTGTAAGTGAAGCCTTATTGTCTTAACTGCAATTTTGAATTCTTAATTTTATTAAATCCCCAAAGCCCATTCAGCTTTTGTGCTAACGAAGATTAAAAAAATGCCTTTCTTAATTCTCCCTCCTTCAACGCTGGCAGAGTTATGCATATGCTTCTCTTTCAAACTGAAAATTTTCATAATTACATGGATCTCTTTACATTTTAAAATCTGCATTTACTCACTTGAATCTCTGCATTATAAGAGATTACAATGAACACGAAACCAAAGTAAAATAAAAGAGACATATTTATGGGCAGTGTTGATTGCTTGTCAACTTGGCTGATCCAACACCAATTAAAGATGAAGGAAGCTCATTCATGGATTTTTTAAAGAAGTTTTAGGGTGTTATTTAATATTAGAAATATAAAAAACATTATGGCTGATTCAGTTTTTATTATATTTTCCTATAAAAGTTAGGCAAAGAAGGATAGTTTAATGGGTTTGCTTTGAAGTTTTGTAAGTTAAGTACTTAGTAAATGAGAAACCCTAAGAATTAATTATCTTGTATTTAGAATTGAAGTAAAAAATTCAAAGCAATCATATAAGGTGGTAAATTATGGGAATTGTCTAGGAATGAAATTTTAACTCAATTTCATAGGGGTACATTAAGCTTGCAGGGGAGACATCTAGGACTTAGTGACCTCATTTACTTTACATTTATTAAAAAAAAAAGATTTAGATTGAAAAAATAATGGTCTTATACATAGGATAGATCTAGACACAACATTTTAAGGTTTTACAAAACATTAAAGAAAGATAAATTAATGAAAAACTAAATGAAAATTAAGACGTAAAATAGAAATAAAATTTGAATAAAAAGATATAAATTAGAAATCTAGATGGAACCACCTGATTACCATAAAAAAGAGAATATGAATGACTAAAACTAACATAATCTAGATAAAAGAATTAAGACACAACATTCACACATTAATTAAGGACTAAAAAAAACAGTATAATTAAAAATTTACTAAATATTGTAATTATTACACTATAACAACCATTAAATTTTGCTTTGCAATGTTGTGAGTTCCCTTTCTAGGACCGAGTCTTCCTTTTTCTTATGTTGATCCTAAATATCTCTATTACACTTGATTTAGAAACTTCCTTTGTGAACATAGGTTTTCACATCCTCTACATAACCGAACCTTTCTAATATAAGAAATTTCAACAAGGATCAATATGGACTTTATAATGATGCAAGTTCCCCTTCTAGAACAATGTCTTCCTTTTTCTTTTGTTGCTTCTAAATATCTCTACCACACTTTGTATGTATGTTTTCACATGCTTCACATAGGCGAACCTTTCTAATATAAACTAGCATCTTGAAACGTTCTGCGCATTCTTCTTATGAAACTACGCCAATGCCAAGTTTTCTGTTTACATGCTAGATCTCAACCTATTCTTAGTTCTCTTTGCCCGAGACACAACACCATTGAATTTCCACATAGCTATGTTTTCTACGTTGGCCATTAAATTCTTGAGTTCATATATGGGTAGAATAGAGTCTCAAGAGTTTATTTCTACCTTTTTTTTTACCATGGTAGAATAATGAAATGTTTTTTGTGTTAATACACTTCCTAAAATAGATTGAAATGATAGCCTAGACTAGATACATAAATAGGATCCAAATCAATATGATTTTATTAGATGAAATAGTCAAATAAATCCAAATTTATTTCTAAAGGAGAGTTGGATATTTTGTATGATTATTTCCTCTTTTGAATTGGATATGATTTGATAAGAAGATTCAAGATCTAGGTATGATGATACAAAATTGACTAGATTAAAAAGAAATATAAAGAAAATAAATAATTACAAATATAGAAATGAGATACAAAGAAGCATGTGTTACTAAAATCTAGTGTTGGAAATACCAGTCTAGTGAATTAGGTGTCCTAGACCTAGAGGTGTCTTCATTAGTTGATTCTTCAAATCTTGGACTAGGATTCTCTATAGATCTTTGTTGAAGTTACTTTAGGACTGAGAGGGGGGTTAATCAGTCTAGACCAAACACTTAAACTTTATTTTATAAACCAATTCAATTCTTGTTCTTATCAACAACAATGAATCACCATCCATAAGAAAACACCTTGTTTATGTGGAAAAACCAAATAGTGAAAAACTATAGTGAGAAAAAATCCACAATATATGAAATGATTACAATGTTGTTTTAGACCCACTACCAAGGAAGCACACTACTCCCTGAATGACTTGTAGGCTGAGATGCACTATCTCAAGGCAAGAAACAAAGGACTTGTATGTTGAGATGTGTTTTGCCTTAGGGAAAGACACAAAACATTAATAGAAGACTCATTGTCCTTAAGATAGGTACATGAATATATGAATTGAGAATGAATAGGCCTTTAAAAACACTTCTTTAGGAAATCTCCAAGCATGAAGTTGCCTTTGAATCTCTTTATCAAGCAACCAACTTCATAGTAGTGACCACATACTTTCTTTGTCACAACTTAACATCATTGTCTTGTTCAAACTATATAATCATGTAAGTGTAACACCTATATTCATTCACATACTCATCCAGACCATCAACACTAGTTTGATCTTCTATATATACCATCTTCCTTAGTACAAACATCAATCAAGTCATTCAGAGAAAAAGACATTCTAATCTAGGAGATAAAGAGGACCTAAAATTATTATATCACTTCTTTCTAGTTAGTTAAGAATAAATTGCATGCTATAACACATCCTCTAAGGTTTACAAGAAGGTACCATGTAAATACACCAAGTATCACATCATTAGTCAGCCCAAAAGACATCTTTTAGATGAACAACCCAAATATGGATCCTCGCATGCCAAGATAGGAACCAAAAAACATGCAATGAATTCTTTAAGAGAAGTAGAGACACCAAAGGATTCACCATAGGCTAAAGAGAAATTCCTATTGGCCAACCCAAAGGAATTACCTTGAAACACATATTTCAATCACAATGCATCATCAAATAGACTATCTAGCATTATACAAAACATGCTAGGTTGTTCCTTGAATATCCAAAAATATTCTGAAATCCTTCCTTCATTTTTCCATATGTATCAAGATCATACTAACACAATACAACTAATACTAAACAATTCATTCCACACACAATATAGACATTATGAACATGTTATCCAATTTGCAACACCTAAAATATCAATGCAAAGAAAATTTGAGCATTTTCACTACCAATTCTGATAGACAACTAGATTATTAGTCAAATGTGATCACCAACCATATCAATTACAACACCAAGGACCTGAAATGATAGTAGTACAATGTACATAGAGAACAAACATTATATCTATTTTCACAAGACCATATTATTAAATGTGGAGGAATGTAGATAATTCTTCTGAACATAGATAAATAAATACTTTTGCACCAACTTTCTTTATCAATTTTCCAAGCACCAAAGTGTCCTAGAAACAAAACCTTTTTATTTAGTGCAATATCTTCATTCTTTTCTCATGCATATTGTATATGGTGAAAATGGATAGCAATAAACAACAATATTGAAAGACTAAAATGGATTCAACCACTAAACCCTAGCCTAACAATGAACAAAGATCCACCATAACATATGAAGATAACCTAAGACAATGCAAAATAACTCAAAAATCACAAAGATTATACCATCACATGTCCACTAGGGTTTTGATCTCCATTCTTCCTATCTCCATTGATCTTGTTTGATATGCTTGCTCTCAGATTTTTGTATGCACAAGAGCTCAACAAAGAACGGAATGTGGTTGCAAGTAGAATTGTAGTGTAGTCAATTGATCCAGTAGTTAGGGTTTGGTAATGAAGAAAGCATCTCCTTAAATAGAAGACACAATAGAAAATGGAGGGTTAAGATTGAGAGGTGTAAAAAGGAGGTCGGCTAGGATTAGAGGGTAGGTATAAGAAATACCAAAATAATGAAAGGGGTAGGTAGTGTAGGAAATAAGAGATGAATGACATGTGTCATGTGTAGAAAAAGATAATGAATTAATTAAATAAATAAAGATTTATTTAATTAATAGAAGAAGTAGGGCAATTAAATAAATAAAATATTTATTTAATATAGGAAAGGGATAATTTAAATAAATAAATGTATTTATTTAAATGAGAAATAAGGCTAGAAGAGGATAAATGAATTAATTAAATAAATAAAGATTTATTTAATTAATAGAAGAATTAGGCTTAGATAATTAAATAAATAAAATATTTATTTAATTAGACATGACAATTTTGGGTGTCTACATTTTGCCCCTCTTTGAGACAATGCGGCTTGTCGCGTTGTTTCAAAGAAGACAAGATGAACTGATACAGAGTTGCCCCAGGATGGGAATGATATGCCCCCTCGAGAGATTGGATGAAAAAGTCTGGAAAGATTGCAGACAATCTCTCGATAAGAAAGATGGGATAGAATGGACTGATTGGATAAAGTGACAAAGTCACGGGATGAGGAAGACTGACTCGGAAAATGATGGCGAGGGCTAGGGTAAGCTATAAGATAGACCACGGGCAAAAGACATCCTCATTGTCATCCACACCCATAGAAGATCACAGTGCAGAGCGAGAAAAGAGCAGCAGCAGTCAGCAGCGATGGCATTCGTTCATAGATTCGACCGTGTCCGCCGATTCTAGCGACCAGCCGATGCAGGAGAGCCGGTAAGTACCCGAAAACCTCCTCGTACTTTCACGCATTTCGAGTTTTGTCATTAATGCATGTTTAGGAGCAATAAATGCGCTAGGAATAGGATAGTGTAGAAGTGCAAAAATGCGCAACCGCATCTGTGTCAGCGCCAGGCGCGTCTGTGTCGGGTCCAGGCGCGTCTGTGCCTGGAACCGCGTTTGTGTTGATTGCGGACGCGTTTGTGAAATTCAGCAGCGTCTATGATTTTTAGTAGCGTTTATGTCATGCAGGGACGTCTGTGTTCCCTGGTCGCGTTTGTGTCTGGCATAGGCACGTTTGTGTTCAGAAAGCACGTCTGTGTTGCAGAGGCGTGTTTATGCAGTCTATAAGTGCATTTATGAGTTAAAAGCGCGTGTGTGTTGAAACAGTGCGTTTGTGTGTTTAAATGCATGGTTTTAGTCCTTTAGGTCAAATCGACAGTTCTGTGATGAACATACGCTGTCGATTGGATAAGCTGCTGAGAGGATACACTCAAGCAGGTCCTCTGGGAAGATTAGGATAGATCAAGGCACTTTGTGATGAACAGGGAGCACCAGGATATGCAGCACTTTGTGATGAACAGGGAGTGCGAATGTGAGTGACACTTTGTGATGAACAGGGAATGTCACACATGTAGTACTTTGTGATGAACAGGGAGCACTACTAGGATAAATAGCAACACTTTGTGATGAACAGTGAGTGTCACTAGGGTAGATAGCCATATGCATTTAGGTAGCAAGTAGCATTTTGTGATAAACAGTGAATGCCACGATAACTAACAAGATTGATTTGCTTGACTGCAGGAGTATTTGCCGATGTTGGAGTCACGGGAGAGATTCCCGTCGACACAGAGACTGCGACCAGAGTTGTCTATCCAGGACATGATTTCCGTTGAGGAGATGGGTCTCACACATATGCTCTATGTGCCCGAGTTTCGGGCAAACATGGGGTTGCTGACTGCGTTGGCCGAGAGATGGCACTCAGAGACATGCACGTTTCACCTGCCGATGGGTGAGATGACAGTGACCTTAGAGGATGTATACAAGATATTACATGTTCCCATTGATGGAGAGTTGATCCCCTACAACCGTGATGGTGACAGGGAGGCCTTGAGACGGGTCTTTCAGGATCCTGAGTTGGAGATGCGAGCAGGCCATGTAGCCTGGGACACCATGACTGCCATAGGATTAGCATTGTCGGCAGTTGTTGGGGGAGTTATCAGTGGATACTTGTGTCCAGACAGGGCCACACGAGGATTGGCAGTGGGCTGGGGAGGGGCCTTGGAGACGCTGATGGCAGAGCACACTAGGTATGCATGGGGGCCATGTGTCCTAGCACATTTGTATTATGAGCTGCATCAGTTTGTATACCATGGATCAGTGGGTTTGGGCTGCGGTGTGACTCTCTTGCAGGTGTGGGCCTATGAGCACCTTCCCATCACATGGCCGATTCACTTTAGAGGCAGAGGACAGGGATAGAGTTTTGTGCACCTATATGCCATGATTACATCCCAGCCTCAGATTGGGAGATTGGAGCACTGGAGGAGAGTCATTGATGACATTGACATGGTGATCTGGAGGCCGTACCTGGGGTGCGAGGAGTGGGAGGACGATGCACTGGAGCTGCCCTACACCTTCCGGAGCAGGTACCTGATTGGGCAGACGCCCTATATATTAGAGAGACAGCTGGTAGACAGGGTATGCAGGCAGTATGGCAGGATTCAGAGGATGCCCCGAGGCTTGGGCATGTATGCCCGTACGGTCAGAGATCAGGTGCAGTTTGGCCCACTGCTATCATATGATCAGGCAGTTATGCAGCTAGCGGAGATGATGTCGATGCCATGGGACATGTGGCCAGAGGTAGATGATGCAGGGATGGACGCAAAGTACTCTGCGTACTGGGCAGAGCATCCATTTCCTAGGTTGACAGATCCAGCAGAGCCAGTGGATGGAGAGGGTGGAGGAGAGGATGATGAGGGAGGAGGGGATGGAGGTAGGGGCCGGCGGAGGCGGAGGGGAGTGGTGGGAGAGAGATGGGTAGCACCTCGGAGGGAGGGAGGTCAGGAGAGAGCAGCTCCAGTGGTGAGAGGACGGGGTGGACTGCCCCTACAGGTGCCAGCAGCACAGGGTCCCAGAGAGGGACAGAGACAGGTGCAGCCACAGGTACCTATACAGGCACAGGGACAGGTGCAGGCAGAGGCACAGGGACAGGCACCTGTAGAGGAGGAGCCACAGGCAGGGACGGAGAGCGGAGACTCTGAGGAGGATGAGGTGCTTAGGCTGCGGGAGATCTGCCAGGGCCAGGCAGATGAGATTGAGGATTTGGTTCGAGAGAGGAACCACCTCAGGATCAGGGTCCGAGACACAGAGCGGGAGAGGGATCAGGCCATCCAGAGATACACCAAGGCCGAGACAGCTCTGAGGGCAGGGAGGCGGGCAGCAGGGGATGCAGGGGCAGGCTACGCATATGTTTTGCGAGCCGGAGAGGAGATCGCCTACTGGAGGGATCTATATTATGCAGTCGTGCCAGCAGATCAGCGGGCTAGGAGCTTCCATAGATCGTCACGCACAGCGACGGCTAGAGGAGGGAGCCGCAGGAGACAGGCATCCAGCGGTGGGGTTATGGGGCCTCCACCACCACCAGAGAGACAGGGGGATCCAGGGGCGGGTCCATCTATAGCTCAGACTCCGTCGAGGCGAGGCGGCTCCGAGGGAGGGAGTTCCTCATAGCTATAGTGGGCTCCCATTGTATCAGTATATGTACCATTATTGTATTGTAGACACCTGCGGGTGATTCTTTTGTAGCCATATGATTCTTTTGACATCATTGTATTATGACACATTTGATTATATATGAGATGATTCATTTTTTGCGGCAGCTATATGCATGTGTACCTTATGTGATGAAATGTTCTTATGTGATGTTTATGATATGGATGCAAATATGTATATGATGCAATGCAATATATTTTTTTTTGTTCTTTTATGTTGTATATGTGATGCAAATGAATATGATAATGCAAATGATTATTTACTTAATGAGAATGTGAGATGTGCTAACATGTGTATGCAGGATGTGATGCAATTGTGATATCTATATGTATGTATGAAATGCTTATATGTGGTGATGTAGGTGCAACTATATGAAATGCAAATGTTTTTTGGTGTGTCATTATACTCAGTCATGTGATAGCGGGCTACACGGACTCGAGAAGGACGATGGAAGTCAATCAAGAAAGGGGGATGAAAGACAGAAGATATGAACGTGAAAGAGCTTCTTGTGCGTTATCATCATTGAGCTTTATTATGGCAGAATAGGTTATGACAATCGAGGCATTTGTTCGGCCCAGAAAGTCATTGTACCTGTTTGCATGGAGATAAGACAGTCACAAACAAGGAATGCCCCAGTTCATACTAGACTCACAGTGTCCTCATATCCTTGGACAAGTCATAGCATTACTAAAAGACAATCCACAGACAGCAAATGCAAATAAGTGACGATACCCCATCCTCGCCTTTCTAGTCAAAGACATCCTGGAGATAGAATCTCTAGTCAAAGACATCCTGGAAAAGCTAAAAGACATGTCACCAAAAAGATAAAACCAAAAGAAAACCAAGACTTGACACCAACATCCACTGTAGTCCTCAAGTTTAGTGTCTCTTGTCACTTGTATAAGTCAAATTTTGATTGTGGTCACAATGTTCACTTTCACAAAAATGATAGATAGCACTGAACCATATGTTGTCTGAGTCTGTTGAAAGATTTGATTTTGTTGAAGCTCATTGTTGCTGCTGTGTCTCATTTGAAACTGACTGAATTCATGAAACTGATACTTTATTGTGGAGAAGATGAAACTTTATTGCGGATTTGCGATGCAAATGTTGCTTTATTGCGGATTGCGCGCGGATAGACCTGAAGGAAACTAGAAGAAACTGTACTCCTCGAAACATGTGATGTTCTCAGTTCCACACCCATTACTAGACGTAGGAATTGGCCGTAGTCACAGATAGGATCTGATTTATTATGGATGGAAAGGGAGTGAAAAGGGAGGGTTTATTATGAATGGCTAACCAATCTTGGGTAGATCAATAACAAGCCATGATGGGAATGGGTAAGTTTATTGTGAGTGAATTGGTCGTGAGTGTGTGCGAAGTGAAAAGATGAAAGAGAATCCTGAAAGAGGGAGGAGCAAAGTCTCTACGCATGGCGCTGGTGACCCAGTTTTCACCATGGTACTTGCCCAGGGCGCCACCGAAGTGGTTTTCACCGTTGGACGAAATTATTTTTCTTTACTTTTCTCGATTTTTCAATTTTTTTTGTTGTCACAAGGCGCCTGTTTGCCAAGTTTTCACCAAGTAACGATTTTTTTTTTTTTTTTTTTTTTTTTTATTCTTTTGTATTTTTGAATTTTTTTTTTTGATTTTTTTTTTTGTGTTTTTGCATTAGGATACTCAAAAAGAGCTTATGTGTAGAACCTGCGAAGGTGCATGCTGTTGATAGGATCCTCCAAAGATTCCCCTTCTGTAGTTGAGAGTTGATATGCCCCAGATCCATATGCTGCTGTGATGATGTAAGGACCAAGCCAGTTGGGTTCAAATTTGCCCTTCTTTTCTCTATCTTGCTGATTCTTGGGGTTCTCTCTGAGGACTAAGTCACCTACCTCAAATGTGCGAGGCTTGACCTTGTGATTGTAACTGCGACTCATTCGTAGTTGGTAAGCCTTGAGATGATTAAAAGCAGTGTGTCATCGTTCCTCCAGCAGTTCTAGTTCTTGTAAGCAAGAGATCCTCTAGTCTTCATCGTTGATTATGTTTCTCAAGGAGACCCGTAAAGAAGGTAACTCGACCTCAATAGGCAAGATGGCTTCAGCACCGTAGACAAGTGAGTAAGGTGTAGCCCCTGTAGGTGTGCGGACACTGGTACGATAGGCCCAAAGTGCGGGATTGAGTTGGACATGCCAGTTACGGCCAGCGTCGTTGACTGTCTTTTTAAGTATTTTGAGAATTGTTTTGTTAGACGCCTCAGCTTGGCCATTACCTTGGGGGTAATATAGTGTGGAGAAACGATGAGAGATATGGAAGCGCTCACAGAGTTCACGAACATCCTGGTTCTTGAAAGGACGCCCGTTATCGGTGATAATGGAAGTAGGAATCCCGTATCGGCAAATGATGTAGTTCAGGATGAAAGTAGCGATTTGTTTCCCAGTAACTTGTGTGAGAGGCACGGCTTCAATCCACTTTGTGAAATACTCTATGGCTGTGATAATGAATTTATGTCCATTGGAAGAAGGAGGGTGAATCTTGCCTATGAGATCGAGTCCCCACTGACAAAAGGGCCAAGGAGATGCAAGTGGCTGTAGTTCCTGTGCTGGTGCATGTATGAGGTCTCCATGAATTTGACACTGCTTACACCTCTTGACAAACTGATATGCATCTTTTTCCATAGTAGGCCAGTAGTATCCAGTCCTGATGAGTTTCTTGGCCAAGGTAGGACCACTAGTATGCAGACCACATATCCCTTCGTGCACTTCTCGTAACGCAATCTGAGCTTCGTCACTCTCTAAACATCTAAGGAGGGTACCATCTAGACCTCATCGGTATAGGATATCAGCTAGGATAACGTATCGGGAGGATTGGCGGATGAAAGTGCGGCGTTGGTTGTTCGATAAATCGGGAGGTAAGATGTTGTCGCGAAGGTATGTGAATATGGAACCATATAACTGGGATTCAGGACCAACAACACATATCATTTCCGTAGGAGTGATCTCATATGACGGAATCAGCAGGTTGTCAACCAGGAACTCATAACAGGTCTCATTTTGCGGTAGGTCAATGAGTGAAGCAATTGTAGCCATGGCATCAGCAGCGCGATTCTGTTCTCTTGGTATCTGCTCAAACTCTATCTTTGCAAAGTGTTGTTTCAGATCATCTACCAGTTGTTTGTAAGGCATTAGCTTTTCATCTTTTGTTTGATAATCATCAGTTGCTTGACGGATGACAAGTTGAGAATCGCCAAAAACACGAAGTTCCTGGATCTTCCACTGAACTGCAATTCTTAACCCAGTTGTTAATGCCTCGTATTCCGCTATATTGTTGGTGCAAGGAAATGATAAGCGGTATGACTTTGGTATAGAATCACCTTGGGGAGTTATAAAGAGTATACCCGCTCCTGCCCCATGCTGTGTGTATGAGCCATCAAAGTATAGTTGCCATGGCTTTGCAGGTGATATTGTTAGAATGGACTCATCTGGAAATTCTGACTGTAGAGGAACATCATCTATCATGGGAGCATCTGCCAGTTGATCTGCGATGGCTTGTCCTTTGATTACTTTTCTGTCCACGTATTCAATGTCGAATTCACTCAAAATCATTACCCACTTGGCCAGTCGCCCAGTAAGTGTAGCTTTGTTGAGCAGATATTTTAGTGGATCAATTCTGGCAATCAACTTGGTCTTGTGAGTGAGCATATAATGTCATAATTTTTGTGAAGCGAAGACCACAGCGAGACATGCACGCTCAATTGGTGTGTAGTTTAGCTCATATCCCACCAATGTGCGACTGATATAGTAGACTGCTTTTTCCTTGCCGTTAGATATTTGCTGTGCTAGTAGTGCCCCCAGTGCTGTCGGAGTAGCTGATATGTAAAGTAGCAATGGTTGATCTTGAATTGGTGGCATCAAAACTGGCGGGTTCAAAAGATAGTCTTTGAGCGCCTGAAAAGCCTGTTGACAGTTCTCATCCCATTTGAACTTGATGTTTTTGTGTAGCAGGTGCTGGAAAGGATTACACTTATCTGCAAGTTGTGCTATGAATCTTCGTATGGACTAGAGTCTCCCTTGTAAAGACCGAAGTTGACTGATATTCTTGGGTGGCGGCATGTCCAAGATAGCCTTGACTTTTGCTGGATCCGCTTCTATTCCTCTTTTAGACACAATGAATCCTAGGAGCTTCCCGGAGGTTACTCCAAAGACACATTTCTTTGGATTTAATCTTACCTTGTATTTTTCCAGCCTATCAAAAGCAACTGAAAGTATGTCCAAGTGTGTATTTCTATCTATTGATTTAACCAAAAGGTCGTCAACATAATCTTCCACCTTTACATGCATGAGATCATGGAAGATAGTAGTCATGGCTCGTTGATACGTGGCACCTGCATTTTTCAGCCCAAAGGGCATGACATTCCAGCAGAAGGTTCCCCATGGACAAGTGAATGATGTTTTATGTTGATCTTTAGGTGCAATCCTGATCTGATTATATCTAGAGAATCCGTCCATTAAAGATAACATCTCATGGCCTGCTGTGAGATCAACAATTAAATCAATGTTTGGTAATGGGAAATCGTCCTTCGAACAAGCCTTGTTGATATCCCTGAAGTCTGTACATATTCGGATGCTGCGATCTGGTTTGCTAACAGGTACTAAGTTGGAAATCCATTCGGGATAATCAATTGGGCGTATGAATCCGACATCTAGTAATTTCTCCAGCTCTGCCTTGACTAGCAATGCCACCTGTGGATGCATTTTCCTCAATTTCTGTTTTACTGGTTTTGCCCCCGGTTTGACTGTTAAATGATGCATTACTAAGTCGGGGTCTAGTCCAGGCATATCAGCATAAGACCATGCGAAGTTGACTTGTCGTTCCTTAAAGAAGCTTATGAACCTTGCTTTCTCGGCCTCTGTCAATGATTGAGCCAAAAATATGTTGTGTGGAACCTCTGCTGTACCAATGTTTGTCTTTATAGTCTCCTCTACCAACATGGATGATTTTTCCTCGTATGATGCTGGGAGAATGTCAAGCCTTCCATCTTCGGGCGCCTCAGAGAGGTTTTCACCCTCACATACGTCCTTTCTTTTTACTTTTTTAGAGTCAGAGAGCGCCACAGTGTGGTTTTCGCCATAAGACCCTTGTTTTGTCTTTGTTTTCACATTTTTGCGACTAGAAGGCCCGACACCCTCACCAAAGTATGCCATGTTATTTAGCTCTATGGCGTATCCTGCTTTATGGTCTCCAAGAGGAAGATCATCGCGAATGCCAAGATAATCAACAATAGCTTCGTCATTTTGAAATGTATCAAACTGTGGTGGTCCATCCTGATCCCAGTCAATGAGTTGGGGGTGAACGAGGGGAAGGTCTTTAGTGTTTTTAGAGTCCGCAAGGCTAATAGTGAAGATGTGGTTATATTCAGGTATGTCAAGGTAGTCATCGAGGTCGTCAATGGCACTCTCCTCATCAGGGTCGATCGTGAGTGAGTCCAAATTATCATCACTAGTAGCACCCTTAGGGACAGGTGTCCTCATCCTATGTGATCTTGACCTAGGGCCTTGAAACGAAGCTTGTGCGGGATCCTTATGGGTCGGTTCTTGACCAACTCTGAATTTCTTGTAAAACTCCTCCTCCTCTGTAGGTTCATCTGGCTCTCTAAATGTCTCATTAAGTTCATAGTCGCTGGAGGATTTGTCTGAACCCCATTCCCACTCATTGGAGTCTGTGGAATAATTATCCTCTTGTTGAACTTCAGCCACTTTGACTCGCCATATCTGTTTTGTTCTCTTGTTTTGAATCTTGGGATTTAGAAAACCAAGCCCCTTAGAGCGTTCCCTTCTTGTAGTTAGCTCAGGTTGTAGAGGCTCCATGACACCTTCTTTGTGTAGTCCGAGAGGACTTTTTCCATCATACCCGAATCTCTGGAGAATTTTGAAACCTTTACCATAGTTTTCACAGGGTATTATAATTTGATCATGTGTATCATCTTCAGCGTCCTTATATAGCATTTTATATAAACTTTCTTCCTCTAGTTTGCCCCATTTTTGAAAGACGGTAGGATCCCATTTGAGGAGCATGATGGAGATTTGCTTATTAGGATGTGGTCTCCCATATTCCTTGGGGGAGTTCATGACTTGTCGTAAGAACATTGTTTGATTCAGAGTGTATTCTCCCATGCCTTTGTCTTGAAACTTGGCTCTAAGTTCACCTTGTTTGGATGTCAAGGGCTTTAATGACTCAGGATCAATATATGTTGAAGAAGGAGTAGCCTCACGATTGCTGGGAATGATAATCTCAGTATGTGATCTCAAGTTATTGCAATATATGAATGGATTTGGATCACCATTGACCGTTACCTCGACTCCATTATGAGGAAATTTTATGCACTGATGGTACGTTGATGGGACTGCTCTCATTTCATGAATCCACGGACGTCCTAGCAATATGTTATATGTGAGGTCTAGATCCAGGACTTGACAAATCACGTCCTTTGTGACTGGCCCTATTCTTAGTGGTAAGATGACTGTGCCCTTGGACGAACGCTCTTCATCATCATAAGCCTTAATAGTGATTTGGTTTGTAGCATTCACAGCTTTGTCAGAATATCCCAATTGTCTGATGGTGCTCAATGTACAAATATTAAGACCTGCTCCTCCATCTATCAGGACTCGTTTTATTCGGTGTTTATGTATGAAGGCCTCAATATGTAGAGGTGCATTATGAGGCTGACTTATGGAGGCGTCATCGACTTCTGTGAATGTGAGGGAGTGTGGAACGGATAGGTATCCCACCATGGCTTGAAACTGATCCACGTTCAGATCAGTAGGGACAGCAGTATCTCTCAAGGTTTTGTCAAGGACAGCTTTATGTGCAGGAGATATACGTAAGAGCTCAAGAATAGAGATGAGTGCGGGTGTTTTCCCTAATTGCTATACAAGATCGTACTCAGGCTTAGTTGACGAAAGATTGGTATTCTTAGTAGAGGTACCTGGCAATGTGATCTTACCTCGACGGGTTGTAACATGACATTTAGAGGTAGATGCAGACGAAGATCCCACACCTTTTAGGACAATTTTAGGTCGCTGAGGAGGATTCTCAGGATTTTTATTTTTGATAGTAATGGTAGAAATATGATTGTCCATTGAGATGTGATTAATAGTGGAATCATAATTGTAAGATGTTCTAGTGTAATTGGCTTGATCATCTGTGACTTTGCCTTTTCCCTTGTCATGTTTCGGGAATGGTTCCTTAAACACCTCATGCTCTTGGTTAGATGAATGTCCCTCAATCTCAATATCTCCTCTGTCAACGAGATCTTGTACAATGTTTTTCAATCGATGGCAATTACTTGTCTTGTGACCCTTGCTCTTATGAAATTCACAATATTCATCATCATTCCACCAATTCGGTTTTACCTTTGGTTCATATGGAGGAAAACCTGGGACCGTGATCACTTTGTTTGCTACAAGCTTTTTGAATACTGATTCAAGTGGTTCTCCCAATGGAGTGTACTTCCTTCGTGGTTTAGCAGCCGTTTGATTGTTCACTTGATTGTTGGTAGAATTTGATCCAGAAAAGATGAACTTTGGTCTCACTGTGTTGGCATCAACAACACCATCATTAACTGTGTTCTTGTTCTTGTTCCAAAACTTTGGTTTGTCCTTTCCCTTAAAGTCCTCTTTGTTTTCTTTGAATAGTTTGATAACTCCTTGTTCAATCAAGACCTTTTCTGTTGCTAGGCCCTTTTCAATGACATCCTTAAATGTAGACAAACAAGCTTTTCTGAGATCATAACCAATAGCCTTGTTAACATTTTGTGTGAACATTTCCACCATTTGTTTTTGCAGGATTTCACAAGAGCATCTGCTAGCTAAGTTTCTCCATCTTTGTAAAAATGACGAAAAAGATTCTCCTTCTTTTTGTTTCGTATTGCACAAGGTAGTAACTGAGACATCTGTTTCAATGTTGTAAGAGAAATGTTGAATGAATGCCTCTGCCAAGTCGCCCCATGACTTAATACCAGGAGGTAATTGAGAAAACCATTCCATCGCTTGATCTCCTAAGCTCTGTGGGAACAACCTCATTAAGTATGTTTCTTCTGCCGCTACCTCAATGCAAGCTATGAAGAATTGTCTTATGTGTGCCTTGGGATCTCCTCTCCCTCTATATTTGTCGAATTTCGGCGTTGCAAAGTGTGGAGGAAACGGAGGCATTGGAATGCTCTTATCAAAGGGATAAGGGCATATATCTCTCATAGTATATGTGTGTTTTGATGTGCCCATGTCTTCCACTTTCTTTTGTAGATCTCTAATTTGTTGCTCCAAATTATTTTTGGGAGGAGATGGATTTCTTGTAGCATATCCCATGTTTGAAACACCCATTTGAGGAGGAGCTTGTTGCATATATGGATGATACTGATCGTAGACATGTCCATATGGAGGTCTATATTGTTGTGACATGTATGGAGCACTTGGCATAATTTCTTGTTGAGGGACCCCATATCTGTTTTGTGTATATAAACCATATTCAATGGGCCTTTCATTTTCCATTATGTTGCCCCCAATTTTGGCATGAGGTCTTCTTGTGTCAAAATTTTGAGGAAGTCCTTGAGTATCCATTTGTCTTGGTTGACCCATATCTTGAGCATGTGTTTGAACATAAGGCCTCCATGATGGTCTTTGAGTGTAAGTATCATGCATTTGAGCTTGTGTATGTGGGATTGCTGGTTTCTGAAGCAAAACTGATGGTGACTCCAGCATCATATTATTGGGTCCTCCACTATTTGGTTGAGTTTGTTGTGAAGGTCTACTTTCCATAAGTTGAGATAAGTCAAAATCATGTGGTATTTTAGCTCCACTTTGTGCCATCATGTTTAGAAAGTATTGACGATCTCTCCTCATTATCTCTTCAACCAATCTATTGAATTGAGGATCCATTATAGATTCTTGTATGTCTGCTGATAGTATTGAAGAATTGTCAACATTGTCATTGTGTGTAGCGTTGTGTATAGCGTTTGCGCTTTCCATATTTGGATTGTGTCTATAAACATTCATGTCTGGTAATGTAGTGTGCTCAGGATTGTAGAAGACATCATTGTCATACTCATAAGAACTCATGTTTACGGACCCTTGAGCTTCTTTAGCTTTTCTCCTAGATTTTTGAAGACGGGTTTCAACCATGAACTAGGTGTTTAGCAATATGTGAGAGTCTTAGACGAAAATGACAAGAGTATGTAAGACCAAGAGTTGTATGGAGTGTAAATGAATCTGAAGTTTACTTGCAATGTCCAAAGTGTAAGACCAAGTATGTACGTAGTAGAGTAGGTGTGACTTCCAAAGAGAGGATAGTTTCTCTTGATGAGGTAAGCTGACCTTGACTCTAAGTAAGACCAAATGAGACCCAAAGGTAAGAAACCTTGATGAGGGACCACTTAACAAAGTGTTGTAGTATGTAGTGTGTTGACAAAGTATAGTGAGGACAAACAAGTGACCTTTTGACTCAAGTTTAGACAAGTATGAATGTAAAATGAGGTATGAAGCAATGATGGACTGTGTAAGACCCTAGAACAGGCTGAATGCTAGATGAAACCTAAAGAGACAACCTAGGAAGCTCAAGTATGCCGAAACTGATTTCTTTGTTTGCTTGACTGTTAAACTTTTTTCAAATCCTGACACAGACGCCTCTGTATACTTCACAGACGCGGTTTGAAGACACAGACGCTATTCTGTTTGACACAAACATGATTCTGAGATTTCCTGTTGATGTTTGCTGGGACTGTAACAGTTTTTTGCAATTTTGGACACAGACGCTGTTGTATACTTCACAGACGCGTTTTCCAGACACAGACGTGTCTCTGTTTGACACAGACGCTGATAAAAACACAGACGCTATTCTGTACTTCACAGACGCGTTTCTCAGACACAGACGCGGTTTTAATAGACACAGACGCGTTTCTGTAACCTTAGTGCAATCTTTCCTATCTGTGAATTTGTTTTGCTGTGACCAAATCTGATTTTTCGACTGTTTTTCGTGACAAGAGGACACAGTGTTGATGACCCAATGTTTGCAGACTGTTTAGACTCCAAAAAGTGTGTTGTTTGATGTAAAAAGTTTTTGCATACACTTGAAGACACAAAAGACACAATGTTTTGTTGTTTTGTCTTGATTGTTTGAATGTTTATCATAAGTCAAGCACAATTCTTATGGCTGGCCAGGACAATAATTGTTGATCCCACATGGGGTTTTACCCCCGAGGCTACGCTATTCAGAGCGGATACTTAGATGCTTGACCTCACTGGCTCCACCCTCGGCACTCACTTCTCGGGTCAGCCAAGCATCAGTCCCCATGAAAACTCCCCATGGCGAACTTTGTATCTCTACTAAGAACTGTATGTGTGTGGGCCGCTACCAGAGGTCCGACCTCCTGCCTCAACAACTAGAAGGATTTGGGCATCTAAAACAATGAGGTGCTAGTAAGGGCATTCGCTCGTGTGGCCATACATGCGGCACTTTCAGCTCTGTAAATACAGAAGGCTCCCAGCCAGTAGGGGTTACGCCCTACAAATGATCAAATAAATTTGATCAAACGGGTTTATGGGGAGACATAGTGTCGGTATGAACTAATCAGCACACGTTATGCATAGTTTTCACCATGAATACATTTGATTATAGTGGCTTGGAAGAAGATGGCTTTTCTTTTGCTACCACTTGGGTCGTTCTCTTCTCACTAGTAGTCCTAATGACCACACGAGAAGACAGGCCCTCTAAAGAATAAACAAAAAGAGCCTATTGCTCAAGACACAAAAGACAATGGTTCAATTTTAGTGCACCAATTGAAGTGTTTGCTAAGCTATGAAGACAAGGCACACAAATAAAATTACAAAACCCTAGCTAAGGCCCTGCAACAAAATTGTTAGTAGTTTGGGTTGTTTCAAGTGATAACCCCTTCCTGCAAGCACACAAGTTAGGTAAATTTTAAGAAAACCCAAAAAGACTTTGTGAAAAGGGGCCTTCAACAAAAACGTATTTGCCTCCAAAGTAAGCTGCACAAACTAGGTTAGCTAGATCTGCAAAGGTTAGCCAAAAATAAACCAGATCTGAAACCCTAAGTACAAAATCCGAAAACCCGAATCGAAAAACTTAAAAAAATTTGCAAAACAGAATGCACAGACGCTGTTATACCAGACACAGACGCGTCTGTCCGACACAGACGCAGTTCTGTGATTCGCAGACGTGATTTCAGAACACAGACGCCTCTTTATTCTGTAGACGCGATCAGATGGTTCACAGACGCGATTAGGGATCACAGACGCGACTTTCGGAAATCTGCAAAAAAAAAAATGACAGAAACACAGACGCGATAAAAGATATCACAGACGCCTCTGAAATACAAAAACGCGATCCGAACACTCGCAGATGCGGAAAAAACCTAAAATGTCGTCGAAATCGTCCGATCTGCAACTTCAAAAATGCAAAATCTGCAACAAAAATGTTAAATGCAAAGGGACAAGAGTCCCACCGGGCATGCCAAAATGTATATGGTGAAAATGGATAGCAATAAACAACAATATTGAAAGACTAAAATGGATTCAACCACTAAACCCTAGCCTAGCAATGAACAAAGATCCACCATAACATATGAAGATAACCTAAGACAATGCAAAATAACTCAAAAATCACAAAGATTATACCATCATATGTCCACTAGGGTTTTGATCTCCATTCTTCCTATCTCCATTGATCTTGTTTGATATGCTTGCTCTCAGATTTTTGTATGCACAAGAGCTCAACAAAGAACGGAATGTGGTTGCAAGTAGAATTGTAGTGTAGTCAATTGATCCAGTAGTTAGGGTTTGGTAATGAAGAAAGCATCTCCTTAAATAGAAGACACAATAGAAAATGGAGGGTTAAGATTGAGAGGTGTAAAAAGGAGGTCGGCTAGGATTAGAGGGTAGGTATAAGAAATACCAAAATAATGAAAGGGGTAGGTAGTGTAGGAAATAAGAGATGAATGACATGTGTCATGTGTAGAAAAAGATAATGAATTAATTAAATAAATAAAGATTTATTTAATTAATAGAAGAAGTAGGGCAATTAAATAAATAAAATATTTATTTAATATAGGAAAGGGATAATTTAAATAAATAAATGTATTTATTTAAATGAGAAATAAGGCTAGAAGAGGATAAATGAATTAATTAAATAAATAAAGATTTATTTAATTAATAGAAGAATTAGGCTTAGATAATTAAATAAATAAAATATTTATTTAATTAGACATGACAATTTTGGGTGTCTACACATATAATACTCATCTTAATTTCTCAAGTGATCTAACCTTCATCATTATATCATCACCACCACCATATTGTCAAAATCACCAACTGTATTGGCATAATAAGTGTACTTATTAGACACCAAGAAGCTAGACATCCACAGACCATCTATAGCCAATAACCATTTGTTCTTTACATCTGTGTCCATATCAATCATGCAAAACACAATGAAAATACTTCTATTAATCAGTTGCTATAAATCTTCTTATATATTGATAAACATGAGCTATAACTCAATCATCAATTCCTCAACAAATACAACATCTCTCCATCCAACCAAACAACATATCATCCATGACACCAACAATCATATATTGTCAAACATCAAGTTAAGCTCGATGAAAACACATATTTCCAATAGTCTCCCCCTTTGTCATTTATGGCAACACTAAATGATGTATAAATAATGCAATGTTCTCTCCTTCTATATCTAGATTCTCTCCCCCTATCAAAAGTATCTGTCTGACGCAGTCAAGGTAGGGAGATCCAATAAAGGATAGCCCAACCTTGCTTCTTAACACATAAACCATGCTAAATATACTAGTAACCGATAACAAGATGCTAGAAACAACAAAAAGAAAACAACCGGTAACACATAATTTATAACTCGTAAACAATATGAAAAAATATTATTATAGTCTGAAGAATGACACATGTCGGATCGCATTCCAGGATACAAACAATACTTACAACACAATTATAAGACCCATAGATTAGCCTCATATCAGATCAGCCTCCAGAAATAGTCTACCGGTTCTACCCTAACCCAGACCTCAGCCTTCCAGCCTCAATCCTACTAGATCAGAATCTCGCTAGATCTACATCTCCACTTGATCTCTAAACTCTGTCTTCAATCTTGTAACTTCTTCCCTCTCAAATTATTTGCAAACCTCCCTATATACCATCCACAAATAATTACAACTGAATCAAGTCTATCCAAAGACCAACCGGTTCAACGTGCAATGGTAACATGTCAGCTCAAATCACTAAAACCAACTCCAAAATGCATAGAATAATCCACGATCCTTCGGGAACACTGGATACAGAACAAGAAACATAAATCCACAATCTGCAAGTCACGGAGATCAACCACAACCCGATCCAACTTCACTCAACACACTGCCAGAAATATTGGAATCGATAACTCACTGGGATTAAATCCAAATGCCATGAAACTTGAACATGACAAAGACAAAAAACACAAGGGAATAAACCCAAAACCCCAACTCTATACACTCAAACAAGAAGAAATGCCATGATATCCAAGCAACTCCACTGAAAACTGCTCAACTGGTAAGAACTAGAGTAGTGCTCCTACATCACTGTCTCCCTCTGACATCAAGGAAAAAGGGTGAATATCTTCACCTACTTCTAATATTTATATTTATTTATACTCTTCCTTTCAATAACACCAAAACAACCATCTTCTCTCCCTCAGAGAATCAATCAACATCAATCTAGGACAAATGATACATCTTCAATATTCCTGTTCGATATTGCTGCTGCTAGGATATGTTGTTGTCATTGATGTGAACATATTCCTATTTTTTAGTGTTTTAGTGACTGCAGAGAGTTGATCTAGTTGGTTTATCTATTTGATATGCTAAGTCAACTAGAGATACTTGATTTAGTGTTGGTTTCATTATGCTAAGTGATATTTTGATCGAGTTATGGATTCTAGTATGAGGATTGTTTTGTTAGTGTTCAATATTTTAGTGTTCTGGTATTTGATTTCTTGTGTGCTAGAATGATTATATCTTGAGTTGCGGATTTGGGAGATTGTTTGGGATGTTCATGTGTATCTTCAATTCAGATGGTTCATGATTTGGTGCTCTGCAAGCTATCTTTTTAGTCCTAGTTGCTACTGTTTGAGTGTTGTTGAGTATCATCCTATTGATCAATGGAGATTTGATTAGGTGGTGTTGGTGCAGGTATTGTGGGTGGTTCTAATGTTCTTTTTGTTGTTTCCTAATCGTGTCCTATTTTTTTTCATGGTCTGCATTGAGCATTGTGTACATTATTGTGGATCTTATTGCTTCGCTGATTTTTTTCATGTTATTCAATATTTTTAGTGGTGTAGCATGTTGTGGATGATCTTGGAGAGATTTCTAGTGGTGTTACATGTGCGAGGATTTAATTTGGGTCCATGCTATTTTTTCATGGCATTGTATTGATTTGGTAGTTGATTTATGTATCATGTGATGTAAATTTGTAATTAGGTCTTAAGGGTTGAGTCAACCTTGTAGTCAAGGTTGATGATTTGTATAAATAGGTGTTATATTCATGTAATTTGGATATTGGTGGTTGATGGATGTTGTGTCTACATTAGCAGAGAGTTGTGTATGTGCGAATAAGAGAACTCATATTTTGGTGAGAAGTGCAGAGAAAAGAGTGTTGCAGGGTAAACAAATGTGCTTAGCTAGAATTTTTATTAGGCATTTGGAGATGTTATTCTTTCAATTCATCTAAATTATATTGTTGTCTAAATGTTCTTGTAAGCTAGTGAACCTTCCTTGAGAGTTGTAGCCTTCTGGGTTATTATATTTTGAGCAGTGAGATCTAGGGAGTGTGCCTGAATGCATGTGAATTCCCCATTGTAATATTTACACATACTACTGCAGAGTACCATCTTATTGTGCATGGGTTCCCACTGTGGTTTTTCCCTTAACTGGGTTGTCCACATCAAAATATTGGTTTTATGTGTGTTGTTGTTATTGTGCTTATCTTTGTTCTTGTTGCAATTGATTAGATATGAAGTTGTGCTTAAATTGTTTAATCCAGTGAAAAATTATTCACCGCCCCTCTCAGTAGTCCTTCATTGTTGTTGCGAATGATTTGTATTAGAGCTAGATCCTGTGGAAGAAGCTTTACCATCTAAGGAGATATGAGATGGAAACCAATTTTTTTAAGAAAGAGAGTCTGAGATTTGATGGAAGTAATTACATTGTATGGAAGGACTGGATGGAGTTTCATTTTAAGTGTCTTGGAGATGACTATTGGAAGATTAAAACAAATGCCTACTTTGTTCCTCAGAATGGTCCGGTTACTACAAATGAGATCAAGGATATTGAACATAACATAAGAGATAAAGAAACATTGTTGAGTGCCCTAACCAATTTGGAGATGACTAATGTTATGGGATTGCATATTGCGCATGAAATCAGGGAAAATTCAGAGAGTTTGTATGAAGGAGATAAAAATGTCAAAGTTATTAAACTGCAGAGGAAAGTATGAGATTCTAAAGATGGGAGAACATGAAAACATATCATCCTTTATGGGCAAAGTGAACAAACTTGTCATGAACATCAAATGTGCTTGTGGAATTCTTGAAGAAGATGAGATTGTTGCTAAAGTGATGCGATCCTTGCCTCCTGCTTACAAATCTAAAGTTGCTACTATTGATGAGATCCAAATTGTGACCATTGTGACAAGAGACATGGTGGTTGGTAAACTTGTTGCTTTTGAGTTGAGTTAATTTGGAGAATCACATGGTAAATCTGAGACTACATTTAAAGCCTTTGTATCCAAGAAGCAGAAGTATGATTTAGGAGAAAGTTCATTTATGGTTTCCAGATTTGAGCGAGAAATGAGAGAGATGGAAGAACAAGAGAGGGATTAAAATGAGCTTGAAGTAATTAATGCTTGGAGATTGTCTAAGGGAGCCAATAAGTATGATGGAAAGTTTCCTTTGAAATGTTTCTCTTGTAATCAGATAGGACATTTTTCTTCTATGTATCCTTAAAGAATGTCAAAGTATAATAAGCATGATAAATTTCATAAGCGTGATAGATATGAGAAACATGATAAGTATGATATTCCCTACAAGCCTAACCAAAAGTATAGATATTAGAAGAAATGTTATTATGCTGCTGATGAAGGTGTAACAGATGAAGAGTCTAAGAATGGGAATTTTGAAGATGAAATTGTATTTATTGCTATCAAGGAAGTTAATCTAGTACCAATACATTCTATAAGTTGCATGTTTTAGGAGAAAGCTTTGGTTGCTAATATTGAAAAGAAAGATGAATGGGTTATTGACAGTTGTTGTACACATCATATGCCATGTGATAAAAGTAAATTTGTGAATATGGAGAAATATGATGGTGGTATAGTAAGATTTGGAGATGATAAGCTTGTGTAATTTGTGGTAGAGGTGATATTTCTATTGATGGTAAGAATAATACTGATGATGCCTTATATGTTCAAGGTTTGAAACATAATCTTTTGAGTGTTGGATATATGGTTGATAAGGGATATGATTTACAATTCAAGAATAGTAAATGCAATATTTTGAATGCTTTAAGTACAAAGTTTGCATCAGTAACTAAGACTAGAGGTAATATCTTTCATTTGAATGCTAGTGAGAATAGTTGTTTGATTGCTCAGATAGATGAAAGTTGGTTGTGGTATAGAAGGATGTGTCATGTTAATTTTGACTGCATGATTAAGATAATTTCTACTCAATTTGTTAGAGATTTGCCTAATATTGTAAGACCTTCTAATCCGGTATGTAAAGAATGTCAATTGGCAAAGCAATCAAGAATTTCATTCAAGAGTAAGCAGTATATATCCAATAGAATATTAGATCTTGTACATACTAATTTGTGTGGTCCTACAAGACTGAGAAGAATAAAGGGTGACATGTATTTCATGTTGTTGATTGATGACTATTTTAGACTGATGTAGGTTACCTTTCTAAGGGAGAAATCAGAAGCACTGGACAAATTCAAGATATACAAAGCTAAGGTGGAGACAAAGATAGTATTGAAGCTGAAATATCTAAGATATGACAAAGGAGGAGAATTCACATCTAGTGAATTTGATTCATTTTGTGAAAAGCATAGAATTAGAAGGCAATTATCTGCTCCTAGAAACCCTTAGTAGAATGGATTTGTTGAAGGAAGAAGAAAACTATTTTGGATGCTGCTAGGACTATGTTGATTGAAGGAGATGTTTTGAAGACCTTTTGGAAAGAAGATGTTAACAATGTTGTATACACATTCAATCGAGTGCATATAAAAGGTGATTTTGGTAAGACTCCTTATGAGATATGGCTTGGTCATGTTCCTATAGCTAGATATTTCAAAAAATTTGGAAGCAAATGTTATATCAAAAGAGATGAGAATTTAGGAAAGTTTGATGCAAGATGTGATTGATGAATCTTCTTGGGTTATTCTAATAAGAGCAAGGCCTAGCGGCGTTACAATAAGAGGTTGAGAAAGATAGCAGAAAGTGAAAATGTGAAGGTTGATGAATTTCATGGGAAGCAGATTAGAGCATGCAGATATGAGTTTGATGATCATGATGTTATTTCAAGGAAAGTACTGTTGACGTGTATTTTGTACACTATCAAACACAGAATAAAATACCTAAAGGTTACCTTATCCTCTCTTGAGTAAAGCCTCTGAATGCTGAAGATATCACGAAAAGGATCAATCAGGGTGACTTCAAGGTTCTTCGTTGTAGGATCTCTACGTGTGGATAAGCTCTCTATGGTACGATGTGATTTGCTAGAATCACAAGCAGACTTACACTTGATGACTGAACTTCTGATTTACTTTGAATATTGCTGGAACACAGGATTTTACTGCCTTAGATTTTTTAAAAAAGGAAGAAAGATGAGGGCGAGAAAAGGATCTAATCCTAACACTAAGAATGTAAGAGCAATGAATGATCTTTGATGAAATTCTAACTAAGTCTTGTTTTGACATCCCAGGACCATCTCCACAAGGTTAGTATGATCTTTGAAGGAAAGCTTTATGATGTTCAAATCGTCACTACAGGCATAGACACCATTAGGCTGATGCATATCAATGAAGAAGCGACAATTGAAGTTAAGCTTAAGCTGAATGATTCCAGTTGACTACACAAGGCAAGTCTGCAATCAACAAACTGCTAGTAGTATGGATATACGAATTTCACCATCAATCAAGCACATTTCTTCCACTCATCTAATAACATGAAATCAAATATGAGAAGTATAGAGACCATGCAAATTATCGAATCGACCCATAAATTTCACCATTTCTTTAATGAAGCTTTACAAGTCTTTTACAACAACATCTTGGCAACAATATTTTCCTTCTCTCTCTACTCTACTCTAATTGCTATTCTATCAACTAGATAATTATTCCCTTTACAAATGAAATGCCAAGGCTTATATAGTGCCCTCGATACAATTCGATTGCTGAGATCAATTTGAGATCAATGTCCAAGATTCAACAATGAAAACCCTAATTAGGGTTTGTTACAACCATTACATGGCATTTAATGCTCGACCAATGAAATAATTGTATTAATTGGACACATGTCCTATCTGGAAAATTCCACCAATGAATAGCTGGGGTAGGTACATCGAAGTTTGTGCCACCTTCCATGAGTTAGGTACATTGAATCTAGACATGCTGAGGTAGACCACACTAACTCGAGAAGTGACGATTAGGATGCCACCTTGTCTGACACTTGTAACTTGGTATATATTCAACTTGATGTTGTTGAGAAGATACCTTTAATTAATTCATCTAGAACTATCTGCTTCTTCAACGAACCCTTTGCTCTGACTTCTTTTGTCTCTAATGTGCAGGATGATTGATGTACCTCGCCTTGGAATGCTGGATTGGAAGAGGTCGCCCTTGTTGATGTTTGATCATAGAAAGCCATCCTTGTCGATGCTAGACTGGAGGAGGTCACTCTTGTCCTTGCTTGATCTTCTTGAAGGAGACCATCCTTGATCTAGCTTGATTTTACAACTCCGGGATCTCCATTTGATGCCTACACAAAATATTAAAGTTAGTCTTTTGAGCATCAAACCTAAAAGCATGAAATTTAAGACCTTTCAAAGGTAAAACTTAAGATATTAATTTGAAAAAAGTCATGATAAATCAAGAACTACACATTTTCAAATTAATAATGAATGGAATTTGGATCTTCAAGACTTAGACTTTACAAAATTGCAATGGGATCACAATAAGTCTTGAATAAGAACTTCAAAAATGATTCTTCATTCCTCCTCTTTGATTGCTTAACTACAAAACCTTGGCAAAAGATGAAAGAAAACCGGATTTTGATGGACAAGCTTAGATTATAGTCCTCCTTCGAATAAATTACACCTCCTTTAGCTTGGAAAAGAACTCCACCTTCCACTAGCTTCTTCAAGATCTGGAAATTCGCCTTCAAATGTCTTCAAAAATCTGGAAATTATCCTCCAAACTAGCAAGAAATTTGCCCCTCCAATTTTCTCCTCCAATTCGCATTTTGAAACAATGAATGAATGATTCACATTTGTCCACAACACTCCTCTCTTATAGAGCATTCACATTCTTCAACCATGAGGCCGACCTAGCAAATAAGCCTTAAAATAAAATATAAAAAACACTAAGAAGAAGGCCGACTTGATAAATAAAGACAAAATAATGCCTTGTGCACTCCATCTTTTAATTTTAATTTAATAAAAATTGATTTTAAATGCCTTTATAATAATAATTCAATTTTTTAAAGGCTCAAAATTAATTTATTCAATGCCAATGTGTTTTTTATTGAATGCCAATTTAATTAATTTTTCTTTTTCAAATATTTTGAAGTTTGGCAATCCTAGCATCTAATACGATTTGGAAGATATTAAAGCCCAAATGTGAATGCCACTAACTTCGCTCTGGTCCCTTGGTGAGGGATAGGAGCGAACTTGTAATTTTGCTTTGCATTCCTCACTTTTTTACGTTCAAAATTTCATCTAGACTTTTAAAATGGCATTTTTAATTGGAGTCTTGAGTTTAATTCACTTGATCTTTAGAAGGAATGTGCCTTAGGACATTTTTGCCCTAGACCCTGGGTGAGGGACAAGAGCACCTTTTCACTTTGGTCTTACATCCTTCATCTCTTAGTTGCCAATTCTCATTATGGGGTAAGCGATGATCCCCTTCGTTCATTCTATGCATGCTTAACTCATTTTTGCAAGGCAAAATTGGTTTTCAAAAATTTTCGCCATGGTCCCTTAGAGAGGGATAGGAGTGCCTTTTGTATTTTAGGCTAGGATTCTCAAATTTTGATGTCAAATCTTTGTTCACCATGCTTTAGAAGATTCTTCCCATCTCACACAACCTTGCCTTAGCATAATCTTGGAGGGAAATTGTTGATTTTATAAAAATTGCCCTGGTCCTTCAGTGAGGGATAGGAGCACTTTCGAGTCCTTGTGCAAATTCTTGATCACATTAATCTTCAAATTACCCTCAAGGCATAGAACATAATTCTCCACTCCTTCTTGAGTCCTGGAAACAAAAATAGCATTTCAAAATGTAAGGCAAATGGGCATATTTGGAAATTTCGCCCTAGTCCCTTGGAGAGGGACAGGAGCACTTTTGCCAATTGTCATCAAATTTTGCAAATCTTGCATCTCAATTCCACCTCAAAGTATTTTAATCATCATTTCAAACTTCTGCCTTGGCTTGGATTTGTCCCAATTTGGAGAGAAGAGCTAGATAATATGTTTTTTGCCCTAGTCCCTTAGAGAGGGATAGGAGTGCTTTTGTAAATTCAAGCTTGTCTGTCCTTTGCTAGTCTTCCAAATTATCTTCATTGGGCTAAACATTCCTTATTCCATTCATTTCAATCACAAACTTTCCTTGTCCTTCGCAAGAAATTTGCACTTTTTAGAAAATCGCTCTGGACCCTTAGAGAAGGATAGGAGCACTTTTTTACTTCATGGTATATTTCCTTGTCTTTTAAACCTTCAATTGCACCTAAGGCATAAAACATCATTCATCCTTCCATCCAAGTCAAGTTTTGCCATAAAATCTCAAACAAAGAGGAGAAACTTGAAAAAATGCCATGGTCCTTCAGTGAAGGACAGGAGCGCCTATTGTCATTTGGGTTGATTTCCTCCTTTGTGGACCACTTAAATTATATTCAATGGATAAATCATGTTTTACTTGGTCTCTTCAAATCATAAAATTGTCTTGATCCTGCAAGAACAGTGCAAATTTGAAAATCAAGCTCTGGTCCTTCAGTGAGGGACAGGAGCGCTTTTTGCTTTCTAGGCCAAAATGCCTCATTTTATTGTTTTCAAGCAAGTCTGGATGCTCTATCACGTTCATTTCATCCTCCACCATGCCTTTGATGTTTCAATTTTGACCAAACAAGGTCAAGAATGACTCAAATAAACCTTTTCGCCCTGGTCCCCTGGTGAGGGACAGGAGCGCTTCGCCTTGGTCCGTTGGTGAGGGACAGGAGTGAAATTTGGCTTTTGAACTCTCCGACAGGATAATTTTTATGGAATATAACATTTAAGTGACATTTCCCTCTATCTTTCTTCTTTCTTATACTTTAAGTTATATTCCATATATACTTTCAGGATGTTTGAGAGTGGTTTCAGACCTTCAGGAGTTATATTGCAAAATCTAGTTTTTTGAGGTTTTTCAGTTTCCAGACTTAGTCAGATTTCAGGATCAGGACTTTCAGACTTAGCCAAAATTTCAGGATCAGGACATCACTCAAGCCGGACTTGCTATCCATGTGATCCCCTCGGTGACACTCAAAATGCAAAGGCTAACGGACAAAACCCTAAAAGACCTAGAAAACAAACCCTAAAAAGAAAAAAAAGCAGGGGTCCCCATTTGCAATGGGGCGATGTGTGAAAACATCACAACATCTAGCACCACCTTGAATAAATGTTCATGAAACATTTCAAAGATAAAGACTCAATTAACACCTAGGACTTCCAGAAAATTCCACCTAACTTATCAAGAGATTAGAAAATGCACTCAAAGTGAAGGAAAATCCTTGACCAGATCTAGACACTTAGTCTTTGATTACTCAAGTGTGTGCAAGTGTATTCATTCTTCTCGACAAGACAATTATAACCTTTAGGTTCCCCTGTGATTAGCTACATAGTTTATCTGAACTTCAAAAGCATCTTGGATAGAGCCTCGCTGCCAGTCAAACGTCTATAGTCCCGACAAGGTTATCACCGCAAGCTCACGAACATTGCTCCATTGCTAGCCAGGCATCTATAGCCCTGATGGAGTTACTCACATATTCCCCTTAGCCAATTTTGATATTTCATTTCATTTCATTTTATTTTTTTCTCATTTTTCTCTTTCATTTTCTCATTTTTTTCCTTTTGATATTGCTTTTTCACTTGGTCAATTCCTTTGGCTTGTAAGCAGTGAAGCTTACTAGGGTTTGAGGATTGCGGTGGCGCTGAAGCCAGATTTTAGATTTTTCACCAATCATAGCTTTGCCTGAAAACCATAATGACTCGGAGTCCATTAATGTGTGAAGATATAGTAATCAATAGATGTCAGTATCAAGATACAGAAAATGATTCCCTTCCAAGTCAAATATAGGTCCTAATCAAATGATAAAGTTGGAGAGGAACAACCTCGGATTCCGAGCACTTCATGAATGGATATCTAAGAAATGAGTCTAACATAAGATCCAGGATATTGTTAGTGTGTGGGCAACAACACAGACGCCCCTCTCATAAGTTGGAGGCTCCCACTCAAGATAACTAAACTAAAGCAAACGACTGACGGACTGACCCAAAGCAAACTAAGTTAAAACGCACACCAAATGTAAACAAACAACTAAACTACATAAGCCACACTAAATCATGAGTCAAATGACTCAAGGTAAATTAAGAACAAGGCTCAAAAGACCTGTAATGTAAAACGAGAAAAGAAAATCTACTCTAAACCTATATACAAGAGTCCCAGACTCAACACGACTCAAAGAAGCAAAATATATACATGACTTTACATGATTTCTCAGGTTATGTAACAGGAACATGGCCAATGTGATGGTTCTTAATCAGGCAAATTCATCCTTAAATATAGAAAGGCAAACTCTCACCATGCATCTTTCATACTCAAGCAAGTTTTCACTCAAAATGATCAACTGAGGTAATTCGTTAGGACCATGATCAATCCAAATGCAAGTTGTTTTCCCAAAATCCCCGTAATCAAAATCATAATAATTTTCAAGGCTAGGATTAAGGAAAGAGACAACCTGGCACATTTCAGGCTCAGATGGAATTGCATTGTCGGAAGCGAGGTCACCAGCTACTTCAGGAGGTCACCATTGGTGATGAATCATTCCATGAGCATTCGCAACATGTTGATCTTGATTTGGAAGTTCCTCTTGAAACAAGCTCATCGCCCCTTTGAATAGCTCAAGATTCTCTATTTTCACTGAGGTATCTTGCATAAACCAAGCATCTTTATGAAATTTTGTGAGCACATCCTCAAAAATGAGAGTCTCCTTGATGGATTGAGCTTCAAACATCTGCTCTAGTTGATCAAATGTAATCTCTAGTGGCCTTTCTTCTTTATGCATAGTCTCGGGAGGTCGGAGCTGATGATGGATCACCTCACTCACCATAACTTTCTTATCTTGAAAAAATTTTGGCAATGGTTCCACTTGTGTTTCCTCTATAAGATCCTTCAAAACTTCCTCAAATAGCATAATGGTGATGAAATCTTCAAGCACCCCTTTGAATTGTTCTTCATACCTGGGCTCACTTATGATGATTTGTAATTCTTCATTCAATATCTCAACTTGATTGTCTTCTTCAATGAGGCCATTTGAAAACTTCTGCAATTCAATCTCAAGGATCTCCTTTTGTAGCATCAGTGAGAATTCCTCAAGGAATGAGTCATCTTCTCCTTTGATTGCTTGTTCAACTCCTAGATCTTCCTTTATCACTGTTTGAGTATTCTCAACTGATTCTTCAACTTTTGTTTCATGGAATTCCTTTTCAGGTGCAAGGCATGGCGGGCTATCCATTGTAATACATTGTTCCTCAGGTGCACTGGTATTGTCAATGTACAACTGATCCTTCTCACAATCAGATGCTAGAACGATGTCTTGTTCATAGGTCCTCCTAAATTCAACTGCGAGATGCACACCCCAAGATCTGTTCATAAAACACTCTTCCTCGTACAAAGTTGGCATTCCAAACTAGCTTCTAACTTGATTGATAACCATTTCACATACTGAGCAAGTAAATTAAGAGTGAGGTGAGTTGTGAATTCTACACCACAATGGTAGCAATATGTTTTCTAAGTGCATTTCGCCATTCAAAATGAGCTGACTCTCGATCATCCACATGAATGTTAGAAGAGGATCCTTGGTTTCTGGGTCACTAAAATTGCTTTCTTCTATCTTTGGCCTGGGGACATCCCAAAAGAAGATTTTTCCCTATGCTGCCGATTCCATCCTTGATAAGTACTTCAAGCAATGCATTTCATCATGCTCCTCTATCTCGTGAACTCAACACTGCCCTGGTCTTGCAAACTCAAACAATCTGCGTGGATAAAGTTGTGTATCTAATCTCTACCAAAGTTAAGGAAAATCAACTTGTTGCTCCTCGTGAAACTGTTGCCGGTCCATTGAGAAATCTTTTCTTTTTTTGATTTTTTGATTTTTTGATTTGTTTGGATTTTCTATTTTTCACTTTTTTTGGATTTTCTGGAATAAGGGAGATCTTGAATATCTCAGATTCAACTTGAACGTTCAACTAGTTCCAGCTTGATTCCTTCTTGCATAAGTCCAACTAATGATCCAGGGATCACCTTCCTTCTTTGTACCACTTCCGTCGAGTGTTGAAAATGACCTTCCATTGATCTTCCTTGGATTCAAGAGTTCATATTCACTGTCAGGCACTCCTAATTCAATTCTGTCGAGCATGGACAAGGATAGAAAAAGTCTTTAAGATAACTCTTGCAAACATAAATTGATAAACTTTCGAAGTCCAACTATTCAAGCCCTCCTTCTAGTGCCAATTTTGTTGACATAGGATGAGGGACAAAAGTCCTGTACAACTCCTTGCAAATATGATTATCTATGAACAGCTTGATAATGATCAAGGCATGATAGTACTGGCCCTCCTTCTAGCGCCAATTCTATTGAGCGTAGGAGGAGGGTCAAAAGGTCCTTAAGATTGCTCCTTGTAAATTATGAATTGATAGAATCTGGATTTTTTCAGGTGTTAGGCATTCATCGCGATCAGGCCCTCCTTCTAGCGCCAATTCTGTTGAGCGCAGGAGGAGGGACAAAAGTCCTGCACAACTCCTTGCAAATATGATTATCTATGAATAGCTTGATAATGATCGAGGCATGATAGTACTCACCCTCCTTCTAGCCCCATCATCAACAAAATACACGTCAACAAGTACATACTGAGATCCTAAAGAAGAATGATCTGGTAGAGATAGTTAATCCAAATATTGCTTCTATGAGTGAAGAAGTTCAAGAACTAGTGAATCCGATTAATTGGAAGGCTCTGAGATATGTGAGATTAAATCATTTAGAAAATCAGATTATTGGTGATAAAAATAAGGGTGTGATGACTAGGAAAAGGATTATTCCTGAAGAAATATATTTGATTTCCAAGATTGAACCTAAAGATGTTGCTGAAGCGTGTAAAGAGGAGAATTGGATAAAAGCTATGGAAGAAGAGTTGAATCAAATTGAGTAGAACAATAAATGGGATCTTGTTTAGAGACCTAAAGACAAGAATGTGATTGGTACAAAATGGGTGTTCTGGATCAAATTGAATGAAGCTGGTGAAGTGGATAGAAACAAAGCAAGACTGGTATGTAAGGGATATTCACAAATGGAAGGAATTGATTATGAGGAGACTTTTTCTCCAGTAGCTACAATTGAAGTTGTTAGATTACTTCTTGCATATGCTTCTTATAAGAATTTCAAGGTATATTAGATGGATGTAAAGTCAACCTTTCTGAATGGTGATTTGGAAGAGGAAGTCTATATTGAGTAACTAGATGGGTTTTCATTATCAGATGAAGGATACATGGTATGCAAATTGAAGACATCATTGTATGGACTTAAACAGGCCCCTACAGCTAGGTATGCTAGATTAGATAGGTATTTGATGAAGTTGGGATTCTATAAAGGTACTACTGATAGTAATTTATACTTTAAGGTTGATAATGATAACATTTTGACTGTTGAAATTTTTGTTGATGACATTATTTTAGGAGGAGATGATGATTTGGGTAAGAAATGTCCTAATGACATGCAAAAAGAGTTTGAGATCTCTATGGTAGGTGAGTTGAAATTCTTCTTAGGATTGCAGATTAAATAGACTGATAAAGGCATTTTCATTTCTTAATCTAAGTATGTGAAAGAATTATTGAAGAAGTTTGGGTTAGCTGATAACTGGATGCAAGTTATATAAGCATGATGAATCTCTGAAAGGTAATCAGATGAGATATACTTGACTCAAAATAGACTAGATATTATGCATGTTGTTTATCTTTGTGCAAGATTTCAAGCTGACCCTAAAGAAAGTCATGTTACTGTTGTGAAAAGGATTTTTCAGATATTTGAAGGGGACAATTGACTATGGTTTGTGGTATTTTAAGAATGATGATTTCATGTTATGTGCTTTTACTGATGTTGATTGGGCAGGTGATGTTGATTAATAGAAGAGCACTACTGGTGGAGCATTATTTTTGGGAAAGAAGTTGGTTTCTTGGGGAAGTAAGAAGCAAGATGCTATTTCTCTATCTACTGCAAAAGATGAATACATTGTTGCTACTAGCAACTATACTCAGATAGTTTCGATGAAGTAGATGTTGAGGGACATTAGAGCTATTTATGATGAGCCTACTATTATATATTGTAATTATTAAGTGTTATTAATATTTCCAAGAATCTGATACAACAAATCATATATCAATCAAGTATCATTTCTTGAGGGAGAAAGTTAGTGAGGAAGAAGTCAAATTGGAGTATGTGTCTATAAAGGATCATATTGCAGATACTTTTACTAAGCCTCTTTTCCTATAGATACATTTGTATATCTGAGAGATAAGTTAGGGGTTTCTTCCCCTCCTAATAAGAACTAGATGTGTTGAGATGCATCAATTTGGTGGACTTCAAAGTCTTATCATCTAATCCAGATTGATGCGTGGGTGCTGCTATTCTGCTAGAGTAGTGACTGTATGGTTTAAAAGTTTAGATTTGTGAGTTTATTCTAGGGGGGGAGATTGTCCTTCTTATAGGGAGAGAATAATTATTTGTATATGTCTTTGGTATTGTTGTCAGAGGGGGAGAGAAGCATGTGAAAAACCCTGAAGTATTTTGAATTGTTTATCAAAGGGGGAGATGATCTTTGTGATTTTGGGGGAGATTGTTGGTTGTTTATTTCTTTCTTTGCATTGATTGTTTTTCACATCCATATGTTTCCATTAATGCCAAAGGGGCAGATTGTTGGATATTGCTACTGCTAGGATATGTTTTTGTCATTAATGTCACTATATTCTGGTGTTTCGGTGTTCCGGTGACTACAGAGAGTTGATATAACTATTTTATCTATTTGATATGCTAAATCAACTAGAGATACTTGATTTAGTGTTGGTTTCATGATTCTAAGTGATGATTTGATTGAGTTATGGATTCTAGTATGAGGATTGTTTTTCAATGTTCGATATTGAAATGTTCTGGTATTTGATCTGTTGTGCTTCAGAATGATTATATCTTAAGTTTCGGATTTGGGAGAGTGTTTGGGATGTTCATGTGTATCTTGAATTTAGATGGTTCATGATTTGGTGCTTTGCAAGTTATCTTTCTAGTCCCACTTGTTTTTGTTTGAGTGTTCTTGAGTATCAAGGTGTTGATCAATAGATATTTGATTAAGTGGTGTTGGTGCAGCTATTGCAGATGATTCTAATGTGCTTGTTGGTGTTTCCTAATCATGTCCTATTTGTTTTGTTTGTTTTCATTGAGAATGTTGGTATTTTCATGAAGATTGCATTAATGATATGTTATGTTGTCATTGATGTCAATTTAACCAGTAATGATATTATTGTAATATGGTTACTGTAACTGGTAGGAAGAATTTTTGGAGTAAACCGGTAACCGGTGTAAACCTTATCTATTGTTTTAACTGGTAAACCCTGTATGTTATTTTTTATAAACCGTAACAGATTAAGTTTGATGAACTGGTTATATTGGTTTATGATCTGATGATGAGCGGTAATGATTATGACACGTATGATTATTGTATGAAGACAATTCCAAGAGATTTTGGCAATTTGTTGTAACAGTTTTTGTGTAGGGAATGAGAAAATGTATTGCATCTAATGCAAAGCACGTGATAAGTTACTAAGTTTGACGAAGTGGTGATCAAGGAGTGATCAAGGTTTTCTTGATTGACTTGAACAGATTTGGTTGTAATCTCTATGAGAATTAGGTTTTTGTTGTGTTTCCGACTTGATTCATTTGTTTATAAGGTCGATGAAGTTGTTTAGTTTAATGATTTGGCAAAGAGTGAGCAAATTTCAGTTGAGTGTGTGGTTGTTGAAACAGATCATGTATTTGTAGTTTGAGTAAATGTAGATAGGAGCATAAAATGGATCTGATCAAGAAAGGGTAGTGCTATTCAGACAGATCAGCAAACTCCTATTGTTTTCTAGCATTTACAGCAAAATTGAAATCACCTAACTGGGTAAGCTCTAACAAGGTGGTCCATTAGATTGGATTTTCAAATCCTCTACCGAGGTTACTCCTTACAAGGTATTGCTTCTAACAAGGCATTTGTAGTCAATCGCTTAACTGGGTGATTCCTAATGGGATCAGTTCTTAACATGAATTTTTGTAAAGCTTTAACAGGCTAGGTTCCTAACAGGGCGAACTTCAGAAGAGTTCAGATAGTTATCTCATGAGTCTCATCTCACTGTGGTTTTTACCTATTTTGGTTTCCACGTCAAAAATATTTTTGTTAAGTGGTAAATGTTTTTGTGGTTATGTTTTCATGGTTGATTTACTTAACTACTTAACTATTTTCATAAGTCATGATAAACAGAAGCATTAAGATATCAAGAAGTTGTTTACTATTAATTTATTGTAACAGTCAACTGGTTTATCTTATGAGTTTTTATCTTGATAGAGGTATTATTCTAAGTTTACTTTAAAAGATTGATTTTTGAGATTGGTGAAGTTTTTATCAGTTTTTCTATATACTGATTCTCTACCCCCCCTCTCAGTAGTTGAGTGGATACTTATTCCTTCATCATACCATCAATTAGTTTCAGACCATTTCAGGTTCTCCAAAGTCTAAGCCTAATAGCTTGAGGTAAAGATCTATAGATCATGATGAAGAAGGAAGGTCTGAAGTTTAATAGAGAGAACTACAGGATATGGAGTGACAGAATGAAAATTTACATCCAGAGTTTGGGAAGTCAGTATTGGGAACATGTCAATACTAAGTATGTTTCACCTACTGGGATGTTGAATGATGATTAGAAAAAAGAGCAACAAGAAAATCATCAAGCATTGGAGGCTATTGTCAGTTCTTTGTCTGATGCAGAGTATGTAGATGCCCATGGTCTTCAAACTACATATCAAGTATGGAAAAAAATTGAGGAGATTTATAGTTGTTATGAACATGTTAAGATTGCTAAAGAAGAGAGTCTAAGAGGAAAGTTTGATGACATGGGGATGGTTGAAGGTGAGAATATCCAGTGGTATGGTTAAAGGATAAAAGAGATAGTCAGTGAAATTAACAGTGTAGGAGGTAAAGTGGAATTCCACAGTGATTAGTAAGGTACTGAGAACCCTGCTACCAGTCTACGCTATCCAAGTTGTAGCTATTCAGGAGCTGAAGTCCATTGACAAAACTAAGGTAACTCTTGACTCCATCATTGGGAAGCTTACTGATTTTGAATTAAATGGTTATGATGGTAGTGTATAGAAATTTGAGTCTGTATTTAGAGCTTTTGTTTCTAACCCATCTATGAGGAAAAGTAGAGATGCCATTCATAGTTATGAATCCAGATCCAATAGAGAAGTTGATGATGAAGACAGTTTAGTTGAGCTTGAAGCATTGTTGGCCAAGTCATTTCCTAGAGGTATAGGTAAATATAGAGGCAAATTACCTTTGAAATGTTTTGCATGCAACAAGATTGGACACATTGCTACTTACTGTCCTAATGGTAATAATGAGCACAAATGAGAGAAATTCAAGAAGTATAAGGGTAAAGGCAAAAGATATTATCTTATTGTTGTTGATGGTGGTATCACTGATGAGGAATCTAATGGTCATGCTAATGAAGACATTGTGTTTATAGCCATTAAAGAATAGATGTCAGACCATAAGGAATTAGTATCCTGGAAGGATAACTCTAATGATTGGATCATTAATAGTGGTTTTACACATCACATGACCGGTGATCGGAGCAAATTTATTTCTATGAAGGAATTTGATGGCAGAGTTGTAAGATTTGGTAATGACTCACCCTACATGGTTAAAGGTAAGGGAACTATTTCTCTTAATGGAAAGAGTAGTGCAGATGATGTCTACTGGTTGAAGGTTTAAATCATAATTTTTTAACTGTGGCACAACTCAATGATAGAGGATACCCATTGGAATTTAAAAATGGTATGTACAAAATCTATGGCAGTAAAGGTGAACTGATTGCAACTAGGAAGCAAACTAAAGGTAACTTGTTTCACCCTAATCCTAAAGTCAACAATTGTTTAATTGCAAAGATAGATGATAGTTGGCTTTGGCATATGAGATTTTGTCATATAAACTTTGATAACATTATTAAAGTGAGTAAGTCCGAGACAATGAGAGGTTTGCCTCAGTTAGACAAACCGGTTAACTCTCTGTGCAAAGAATGTCAGTTGGGAAAGATGACATCCTCAATTTTCAAGAGAAAATTCTTTTTAGTGGAACATTTGTTATATTTGGTTCATACAGATCTTTGTGGACCAATAAGAACAAAAAGTATTCAAGGTGATAGATATTTTATGGTCTTCACCGATGATTGCTCAAGGATGATGTGGGTCACATTCTTTAAGGATAAGACTGAAGCTTTTGGTAAGTTCAACGCATTCAGAGCCTTAGTTGAGAAAGAGAACATAAAGAAGATAAGGTGCCCGAGGATAGATCAGGGTGGTGAATTTACTTCTAAGGAATTCACTAGCTATTGTGAAGAAAATGGTATCAAGTGGCAGCTTTCTACACCAAGGATACCACAACAGAATGGTATCGTAGAGAGAAATTGTTGAAGCTTCTAGGATGATGTTGATACAAGGAGGTGTAGCGAAAAATTTATGGAGAGAAGCTATCAACACAACTATCTACACTAAGAACTGAATTCTGGTACAGAGAGGTAAGGACAAGGCTCCTTATGAATATTGGTATGGTAGATCACCTGATGTTAATTATTTTAGAATATTTGGAAGCAAATTTTTTATTAAGAGAGGTGATTATATTAGAAAAGTTGAGGCTAAAAATGATGAAGGTATATTTATTGGCTATTCCACCAAGAGTAAGGCCTACAAGTATTTTAACAACTGGACACAGAGAATTATTGAGAGTGTTGATGTTTGAGTGGATGAAAATCCTAAAGTCTTAGAGGAAATGAGTTTAGACAAAAAGAATGAAGATCCTTGCATTTTGTTTTTGGAACCACTAACTGTGAACTCTGAAACCGGCAAAGAAATTATTGATGTACTAGATCAACTAGAACAGATAAATTCAAAAGAAGATAATGATCATGAAGAAGCTGAACCTATAGATAATGATCATTTTATTCCAAGATATGTGAGATTGAATCACAATCCTGAACAAATTATTGGGGAGAAGGATGGTGGAGTACTAACTAGAAGAAGAATCAGAGAGAATTATTGCTAAGGAAGCATTTGGTGATGATTATTGGGTTAAAGCTATGGAAGAGGAATTAGATCAAATTAAGAATAACAACACATGGACCCTAGTACCCTGACCAGTAAATAAAAATGTGATAGGTACTAAGTGGATTTTTGGGAACAAGTTGAACGAAGATGGTGTTGTAGTTTGCAACAAAGCTAGGTTGGTTTGCAAAGGTAATGCAAAAGACGACGGAGAAGACTATGGTGATACTTTTGCACCAGTGGAAAGACTGGAAGGTATCAGAACTTTACTTGCATTTGCAAGGCACAAGAAATTCAAGGTATACCAGACAGATGTTAAGTCTGTATTTTTGAATGGGATATTAGAAGAAGAAGTATACATTGAGAAATTGGATGGTTGTGATCTAACCGATAAGAAAGACATGGTATGTAGATTGCATAAAGCTTTATATGGATTAAAGAAGGCACCAATAGAATGGTATGAAAGGCTTCATACACATTTGATGAAGATAGGCTTTCTGAGAACTAGTGATGATAGTAACATTTATCTCAAATCTAAAGGAGATAAAATACCACTCAACGAAGTATTTGTTGATGATATCATATTTGGAGGCAATCATGACATGAGCAATAGTTTTGCAGATGAAATGAAAAATGAGTTTGAAATGTCTTTAGTGGGAGAAAAAAAAATTTATAGGCTTGCAAATATAGCAAATGAAGAATGGTATTTTTGTCACACAGTCTAAGTACATGTGAAAGTGGTCTTGAAGACATTTGACATGAGTGACTGTAAACCAGTTGGGAAACCTATGGTTACAGGTTGTAAGTTGTCTAAGGAATATAAGTCCAAAGCTGTTGATGAGAAGGAATATAGGTCAATGATTGAGAAATTGTACTATGTACTATGTTGTTAATACCAGACCCGACATAGCTCATGTAGTTGGCATAGTAGCTAGATTCCAGAAAAATCCTAAGGAAACACATATGATAGCAACCAAAAGAATATTTAGATATTTGATAGGTACTGTTGATTATGGGTTATGGTATCCATATGGAGGAAATTTTTACTCGAAGGTGTACCCAGATGCAGATTGGCTAGGAAATGTTGATGACCACAAAAGCACAACCTGTGGAGCATTTTTTTTGGAGGAAGACTTGTTTCATAGAGTAGTAAGAAGCAGAGTTGTACTTCACAATCTACTATTGAAGCTGAGTATGTTGCAGCTTACATGAATTGTACACAGGCTATATGGATGAGGCACATTTTGGAAGGTTTTAAGATGAGGATTTCAGAACCTATAAAGATTTTATGTGATAATACAAGTGCCATAAATATTTCCAAGAACCATGTTTTGCACAGACGAACCAAGCATATTGAATTGAACTATCATTTCGTGAGGGAAAAAGTACAAAGTAAAGATGTGATCTTGGAGCATGTTTCTACCAAGGAATAGCTTGTAGATATTTTTACTAAACCTCTGCCTAAGACAACTTTTGAGTATCTCAGAAGTTAGTTAGGGGTTGTCCCTCTTCATGAAGTCAGTGATGTATGATGTAGATTACATCAGTCTCGGATCTAATTGCCAAATTTTACAGAAGGATTGCTGTAGAAGTGGATTTATTCCACAGGGGGAGCATCAAGTGGCAGATTGTTGATGATGCATAGTGAAATTTGATATTACATGTTTTACTTTCAATTTGGCATTGCTATCAAAGGGGGAGAAGAATTATGTGATTATGAGCAGGAGAACCAGTGACAAGCTGAAGACATGGAGAGCATGGTGAATACTTAGTAATGTAAACCAGGATTCCTATTCACAATCACGCAACAATCAATGGTATTGATATTTTTATTTCCATCAATGCCAAAGGGGGATATTGTTGGCATTTGCATGAAGATTGCATTAATTATATGTTATGTTGTCATTAATGTCAATTAAACCAGTAATGATATTGTTGTAATATGGTTACTATAACCGGTAGGAAGAATTTATGGAGTAAACTGGTAACTGGTGTAAACCATTTCTATTGTTGTAACCGGTAAACCCTACCTGTTGTTTTTGATAAACCCTAACCGATTGAGTTTGATGAACTGGATATATTGGTTTATGATCTGACGATGGGTGGTAATGATTATGACACATATGATTATTATATAAAGACAATTCCAAGAGATTTTGGTGAGTTGTTGTAATGATTTTTGTCTAGGGAATTATCAAATGTATTGCATCTAATACAAAGCATGTGGTGAGTTACTAAGTTTGATGAAGCGGTGATCAAGGAGAAATCAAGGTTTTCTTGATTGATGTGTAGAGATTTATATGTAATCCAACGGTCATACTTGAACCGATTTGTTTGTAATCTCTATGAGAATTAGGTTTTTGTTGTGTTACCGACCTGATTGATTAGTTTATAAGGTTGATGAAGTTGTTTAGTTTAATGAGCTGGCAAAGAGTGAACATGGTTCAGTTGAGTGTGTGGTTGCGAAACCGGATGATGTATCTATTGGCATATGCACACTCCAATGAGACATTGTAGGTGATTGAAGGTTTTGTCATTGATGGCAACCTTACAATCCTATGGCACCAGCAAGGCATTACACCAGCAAGATAGTTCACCGGCATCAACGATCAAACTCTACATCGGCACTCAGGACACCTGCACCAGCAAAAAGAAAGGAAGTATACTGGTACAGAGGCCGACAGGATTTTGTTATATTATATTTTGTTTATTATTGTAAAAACTTTGTAAGTTGACTTGATATCACTGTAAAATGACTCTTATATATAAAAGAGATCATTGTAGACATCTTGTAAGTAAGTTAAGAAAGTGATGTATGTGAAAGGGAAAAATATTAAGGTAGACCTATTATGCGAAATATAGGTTAAAGGGTTTATGTAAGAAGAAGAGAAGCAACCAGTACTGAATCAGGCATTATAGATGGTATTGTAAAGCAGTACAAGATATTGGATTTGTATAATCTACATTATAAGTCAGTGAGACTTCCCATTGAGTAGTGAGCTCTAGGCAATTGGCCTTCCTGCATGTGCAGGCCCCTCTTGTAAGTAATATTCTCTTATTGGCCAATAAGTGGATATTGTGGGTCACAAATCCCATCGAGGTTTTTCCCACACTGGGTTTCCTCATTAAATCCTTGTGTCATGGTGTGTTTTTCATGTGGATGTTTTTAATTCTGTTTATTACATTATTTCTTGCATACTGGTACACTATTATAATATGTTCTACATGTATTAAGAAAATAAATTATACTCGCCGGTTAGATACTGATTCACCCCCCCTCTCAGTATCTGTGGGAATCCTAACAATTGGTATCAGAGCTTGGTCCTCTATTTTCAGAAGCCTAACAACTTGAGGAAGATCTTGACACTGGCAAAGATGGAAAATCTGATGAAGCAACTTGAAGGAGCTCTCTCAGACTATGATATAGAAAAATTGAAAAATATCAAACTAGAAGATGATCTAAAGGTAGCTCAGGATATCATTCAAGCACTTCAAGAGAATCTTACTGTTGCAAGAAACAAGAGAAGAGAACTTTGTGAAAAAATGCAAACTAAAAATGATGAAAAGGAATTACTTAATGATTAGATAAGCAAGCTGAAACTGGAGAACATGACAACAAAGAATGAGATGCAAGATATGACTATGAGATTTTGTAAGGAAATTGAGCATAGGAAGAAGAATGAAGAAGAATTGACCAGAAGACTAAGTGATGCAGCAAATGAGAACACAAGACTTAGCAATGAAAATGATTTATTGAAGATAGATTTGATGCACACTCAGAATGACTCCAATGAACTGATGAGATAGAAAGAAGTCTTAGAAAGAGAACTAGAAACTGCAAATCAACATAAAGAAAAATTCAAGAAAAGCTCAGAGGAACTTGGCACCTTGCTAAAGAATCAAAAACCTAAAGGTGACACTTCTGGAATTGGCTTTGAAGTTGGTGAAAGCTTCGGTATTGCAAATACTTAGGATCACAGCAAATCGGTAAGACAACCTAATACTTATAAATTCAATGGAAAATGCTTTAAATATAATAAGTATGGTCATAGAGCAAATGAATGTAGATCTAGAAATTATCAGAATATCAACACACCCACCGGTCAATGTTCTAAATGCAACAAAGTTGGTCACAACTCTGAAAATTGCAGAATGAATGTGAGATGTTATGTTTGTGGAAGATTTGGACATTTATCTAATCAATGCATAACACAAACTGGCATAGGTTTTGGGAAAGCTATTCAGAAGAATAATGTAACTTGTTATGCATGTAAAAAGATTGGGCATATTGCAAAATTCTGTAGAAGTAAAGGATCACCGACAGACAACAAAAGTTATAGCTTGAAGGGTAAAGAAAAACTTGAAGAGGTTAAGCAAGAATTATCAAAACAATGGATTAGAAAAACTGATCTAAATATTGGGAATACTCCTCCACCGGTAGAACCAATCAATGCTTCATCGGTAGGATAGAGTGATGCTCCATCGGTAGGAAGTTCTTCATTGAATTGAAGAAAGTTTCCTTGAGGGTTTGGTAATCTAATGACACATGTGTTATTACTCCCTCGGTTAGAGATGAGAAGTTGGAAATTACTTTATTACCAGTAGACAATGTTAAATAACTACTTAATCGACATACATGTAATGTGGTAGATGGCAAAAGGACACTATAAATTTAAGGTTTTGGCTCCATTTCATTTCACCTAGATTTCAAACCTACGAAGAGCGTGAAGATTTCGAGATAAGGCATTTCGAGCAAGAGGCAAGAACACTTCAAGCAATCATCCATCCTAAAGGCAGTAAAAGGTATTTTATCATGGCATCAACCTCTGCACTTGAATATATAGCAAACCCTATTATTGTCAAAGTTATAAAAAGACCTAGGCCCATATTTCAATTAGTTCCCAAAGTAGCAAAGAAAGATGATACCTTAGGTGCTTTTTCTCAAATTCCTAAGGGAGTTGTTTATGCTGAAGATCCCAGAATTTACATTCACTGCAACATTGAGGAACTAGGAGATGAAGAGATTAAAACCATGTTTAAATATGTAATATGTGATGAATCCGGTAATGTAAAAGATGAACACAAGATCATTGAAACCTTAGGATTTACAGAGATCCTTAGCATTCCTAAATTCCCCAAGGATGTGATTAGGATAGTCTTAAGCAAGGTACATGGTGAAATTTTCTAGTTAGATGCAATTCACAAAATCACCAAGGAAGCTGTGAAAGCTATCACAGGGTTACCGAACACTGGTAAAAGGCTAGACAAGAATAAACCTAACTAGTGCCACATCCGACAGAAGGTCCTTAAGAGTAATGATGTAAAAGATACTAATGTAAGATTTATCAGCATGATATTAGGATGTAAAGCTACTCATGCAAATAGACTCACTTTAGTTTCAAGTTTATGCATTAAGAGTGCTTATGACATGGTCATAGATAATGCAAAGATTGATGTATGTGAGTGGTTGAAGGATGAATTAATTGACAACTTAGGCAATATTAAGAAGGACAAGAAAGGAACTTTTAAATTTGGAAATTTTCTAGTATGTCTGATGCTACATATAACCAAACAGGTTTCCAGTATAGGCTACAAAGAACTTGGATATGATATACCAGTAGGTAAACAGCTAACAAAACTATTCAATAACATGGGAGAAGATAAGGAAAACAATATCCGTGATTTGTTTCAAGCACTTAAGGCCAAAATGAAGAAAAGAATAAGATTATCACAAAAGATTGTTGACAAATATAAGGATGAAATATGCTTTGTAATCAAGAACGATGAGATCTGGATGGAAGTAGTCATCCTTAGGACAGTTTGGGTAACAGAGATGGGCTACGAAATAGATGATCATATAATTGAAACTTATGCTAAAGCACTTCTGGAAGCCCCTAAAGAACCTAAGGAAGAAGTATTTGGTAGTGTAGAAACTATTGAAAGCCATATAAAATCTAAGAAAAGAGTGAAAAAGGTTGAGGCAGTTATAAGAAAAGGTTCTAGGCAAGCAAAGGAAATCAAGGATAAAGTAATGGAACAAACCGGTATAACAGAGGATGAGTTAGCAACTCCACATCCTGAAACTCACCTATCACCAGTAGGCATATCTTCAGAGAGTGACATGCCTGAAACTTTCAAAAGAGTTGTAAGGAAAAGAGATCCCTCACCGGCAACCACACCCTCACCTAGGAGGACAAGACAAAAACAACAAGCAGTGAGATCTCCAGTAAGAAAGGATACACCAAAGAAGAAGAAACTGACACCCAAGAAGAAGAAGAGGACAAAGAAGGACTTGGCCCCTCTTGACATATTGTTGAAAGAAATTACAGAGGAAGGGAAATTGAAGAATGTAGAGAAACTATATGACACTCTGACAGCTGATGAAAAAGAACAAATAGAAAACAGTGCTATATTGCATATGGATATGTATAAGAAATTTTTTATGGAAGTAGTAGATGAAGTACCAGATGAACTATTTAAGATACTGGAAGCAAGGAGACAAGCAGTAGTAGAACTTGACAAGAAAATAAAGATAGAAAAGCTACTTGTTGTATACCCGGTGAATTCACCCAAAGAAATTGATGACTTAATTGCTGAAGCCAACTGGTCAGTATTTTCTACTGCACACCGACACATTGCCTTAATGGTTGGAAGAGTTAATGAGGTGACTAAGGAGATAGAAAATGCATGCGACATATTTCTAGTGGAAAAATAAAAACAAGAAGAATACATGAGCCACAAACCTATAAAGGTATATCAGAAAGAAAGAGACAAGGGTCAAGGTAAAGTTGGTGGACCACCCAGTATCAAGGTTAAAGACAACTTACCCCCACCTCCTTTGATTACTCCACCAGTAACAACAATAGCTACAAAAGATCAACTGACAGTTGAAAGTATGGATGTAGAGGATGTCAATCCTAATCCTGAAGTCTTATATACAGTGGATGTTGATACTCAAAAGATCAACATTATGGTAGACAAAGATACAACTGATAAGACTAAAATGGCTACTGAGCCACCGGTAGCTGAGCAAACTGATAACACATAGGAGAAACCGACAGATGATAAAGAGAAATAGGTAGAAACTCAGACTCAGACTGAGACAATGCAACAAACAGAGAAACAAACAGAGCAAAAGGCTCTGAAACAGGAACAACATATAGAAATAGGAATAGGTTCATAAGGAAACAGTGCCATCGGCAACTGGAGAAATAGAAAAGCCATTGCTTAAGGAAATGCAAACACAAATAGACCTACCAGAGGTTAATACAAGCTTGGTTACTTCCACTGGTAGTACTCAAAATGTAGGTTCCTCATCATCGGGCTACAAATCAACTAATGTGATTGAAGTAATATTAGATTCAATTAAAAAGATAACAGATTGTAGCTCACAAGCTTATAAGGCAATAGATGACACAATACCAATTTTGAAGGTAATTGTTCCTAACTGTAATATAGACAATCAAGATTCTTTAGGACAACTTGATACCTTGTGTAAATATATCATAGAAAACATTGAGAAATTAAAGGAAGAGACATTGAAGGACAAATTGGAAATTGTAAAGAAAATATCCTTTGATGAGTAGATAAAGAAGTGTACCAAAGATTTTGACACACTTCTATCGGAACTGTGTAACTTATTGAAAGAGTACAAAACTCTGTACAAAGACACCTGTAAGACAAACTTTTTGACTGTAGATATAGATAAGAAGATGAGCAAGGTATAGGATGAAATCAATAAACTTGCAAATAATTATGTTAACTCACCTGATACATTATCAATTTTTGAACAAAAGATAACAAATTTTGAGGAAGAATTAGTTAAATTGGAAAGAGAAAAGGAGAAAAAAGTGAATAAGGCAAAGCATCTAAGATTAAAACTGAGTCCAAGATTGGACTATCTAGCATCATTATGGAAGGAAATATCTGAGGCACTGATACAGGGACATAATACACCGACATAGCATATGCAGCATCTCATAGGTATAGTTAAAAGAGCAGAGACAACAATAAGAGACAGTAAAAAGTTTATGGAGAGTATAAACTTGATTTTGGTGGATCTATTTCAAATTGTAACTACCCAGTTACAAGGTTGAAACTACAAACTCTACTGACATCTTGACAACCTTTATCATTGATTCCAAAGGGGGAGAAGTGGGATGAGAAAATTCAACATCACAGGAATCATATGCTTAGGAGGAGCACACACATTTTTGGTAATATTTTTTGGACTTCACATTTTTGGATACACATTTGAAATTTCTCATGAGTGTTGCCATCAATGCCAAAGGGGAGATTGTTGGCATATGCACACTCAAATGAGACATTGTAGGTGATTGAAGGTTTTGTCATTGATGGAAACCTTGCAATCCTATGGAACCGGAAAGGCATTACATCAACAAAATAGTTCACCAGCATCAACGATCAAACTCTACACCGACACTCAGGACACTGACACCGGCACAAAGAAAGGAAGTATACTAGCACAGACGCCGACAAGATTTTTCTATATTATATTTTGTTTATTATTGTAAAAACTTTGTAAGATGACTTGATATCATTGTAAAATGATTCTTATATATAAAAGAGATCACTATAGAGATATTGTAAGTAAGTTAAGAAAGTGATGTAAGTGAAAGGGAAAAATATTAAGGTAGACCTATTATGCAAAATATAGGTTAAAGGGTTTATGTAAGAAGTAGAGCAGCAACCGGTACTAAATTAGGCATTATAGATGCTATTGTAAAGTAGTACAAGATATTGCATTTGTATAATCCACATTGTAAGTCAATGAAACTTCCCATTGAGCAGTGAGCTCTAGGCAATGGGCCTTCCTGCATGTGCAATCCCCTCTTGTAAGTAATATTCTCTTATTGGCCAGTAAGTGGATATTGTGGGTAACAAATCCCACCAAGGTTTTTCCCACACCGGGTTTCCTCATTAAATCCTTGTGTCATGGTGTGCTTTTCATGTGGATGTTTTTAATTTTGTTTATTACATTATTTTTTGCATATCGATACACTATTATAATATGTTCTGCATGTTTTAAGAAAAGAAATTCTACTCACCGGTTAGATACTGATTCACCCCCCCCCCCCTCTCAGTATCTGTGGGAATCCTAACAGTATCTATAGTTTGAGTAAAGGAAGATAGGAGCATGAAATGGATCTGATCAAGCAAGTGTAGTGCTATTCAGATAGAACACCAAACTCCTATTGTTTTCTAACAATTACAGCAGAATTAAAATCCCTTAACTGGGTAAGCTCTAACAAGCTTGGTGATATTCAAATCATCTAACAAGGTGGTCCATTAGATTGGATTTTTAAATCCTCTACTGAGGTTACTCCTTACAGGGTATTCCTTCTAACAAGGCATTTGTAGTCAATCCCTTAACTGGGTGATTCCTAAGAGGATTAGTTATTAATAGGACTTTTTGTAAAGATTTAACAAGATGGGATCCTAATAGGGTGAACTTTAGAAGAGTTTAAATAGTTATCTTGTGAGTCTCATCTCACAGTGGGTTTTACCTATTTTGGTTTCCACGTCAAAAATATTTGTGTCAAGTGGTGAATGTTTGTGTTGTTATGTTTTCATGGTTGATTTACTTAAGTACTTAACTATTTTGATAAGTCATGATAAACAGAAGCATTGAGATATGAAGAAGTTGTTTGTTGTTAATTTGTTGTAATAGTCAACCGATTTATCTTATGATTTTTTATCTTGACAAAGGTATTATTCTAAGTTTAGTTTGAGAGATTGATTTTTGAGATTGGTGAAATTTGTATCTATTATCTACTAATTCACCCCTCCCTCTCAGTAGTTGACCGAATACTTATTCTTTCATCATACCATCAAAGCATTATGCATGTTATTGAGGATCTTATGGGTCTGGTGGTGTTCTCCATGTTATGCGATATTTTTGATGCTGTAGCATGTTGCAGATGATCTTGGTGAGATTTCTATGGTGTTGCATATTTGACGATTTGATTTGGGTCCATGTTATGTCATTATGGCATTCTATTGTTATGGTGATTGATCTATGTATCGTGTGATGTAATTTTGTAATTAGGTCTTAAGGGTTGAGCTGACCTTGTAGTCAAGGTTAATGATTTGAATAAATAGGGGTTATATTCATGTAATTTAGATATCGGTAATTGATAGGTGGTTTCTGCATTATTAGAGAGTGGTGTATGTAAAAATAAGTGAATTCATCTTTCGGTGAGAAGTGAAGAGCAGAGAGTGTTGCAGGGTAGACAAATGTCCTTAATCAAAACTATCATCAGGTGTTTGGAGACGCTATTCTTTCATTTCATCTAAACCAGATTGTTGTCTGAATGTTCTCGTAAGGTAGCAAACCTTCCCTGAGGGTTGTATCCTTCCGTTTTATTATATTTTGAACAGTGTGCCTAAATGCATGTGCATTCCCCATTGTAATATTTACACATGCTACTGCAAAGTATCGTCTTATTGTGGGTAAGTTCCCATTGTGGTTTTTTCTTTAACCAGGATTTACATGTCAAAATCTTGGTTTTATGTGTGTTTTTGTTATTAATCTTATCTTTTTTCTTACTACAATTGATTAGATATGAATTTGTGCTTAAATTGTTTAATCCGGTGCAAAGTGATTCACCCCCCCCCGCCTCTCAATTTTCCTTCATTATTGTTTCCAACAATTTCCCCCCTAGATGTATGCATCAATATGTGCATCTTAGTTGGAAGGAGATGCACTAACCCATAGCTTCTATATGAGATACTCAAAAGTCTTTTTTGAGAGTTCCTTAGTGAATATGTCTACAATTTGATCTCTTGTAGGTACATAGTCTAATTTAACGTTCTTCTCTTAAACTTTCTCTCTTAAGGAATGATGTTAGATAGAAATGTTCTTGGTCCTATAGTGCATCATTGGATTCTTTAAAATGTTTATGGCACTAGCATTATCAAACATTATAAGAAAAGCCTCATCATAAATCACCTTATCATGTTTCACTGCCTAATTCATCCATATTACCTGTGTAGAAAGATTCTACATCAATGTATTATGATTTTGTAGTGGATAAGGAAACTAAATAGTTCTTCTTATATATTCAAGGGATGAATCTATCTTCATAGAAAAATGTACTTCCATTGGTACTTCTTCAATCATCATCACAACCAGCCCAACTAGAATCAATATAAGCCTCAAAGAAAAATTAATATTTTTTGTACCATAGAGCACAATTCAAAGTTCCTTTCAAGTGTCTAAATTGTTAGGCCCACTATGGAAAGCTAATTTATTGAGAGGGGAGGGGTGAATTAGTACTTCAAAACCTTTTAACAACAATATCTTTACTATTATGCATAAACCAAAAATTGTTGCAACATAATGTATAAAGCTAAAACAAATGAATAATAAGCATACATGATTCACTCCATAACTCATACATGATTCAAGTATCATGAGAGAAAAACTATGGTGGGGATGGCACCCACAACTTCACTGTTGCAATAATAAAGGTTGCTCGGTTAGAGCTACATGTTCAGCTATTTTTGCTAGCTTACCTTGTTAGGAGTATCAATATTGTTAGATCTACCTTGCTAAAGAATTTTACAACACTTAAACTAAATGCTGCACATGGTTAAAGGCTTTACAATTTATAGACTTTGTTAGAGTCTTTTTACCCTATTAAAGGTTTCTTACAACTTCAAAATATTACAATAAAATCTTTACAAATATCTGCAACTTTACATCTGGAATGTTATAGCAGATTCTATGTGCTCAAAATGAGATTACCTTTCTTATAGCATACCTCGGTAACCCATAGAATAACTCAGTAAATCCTTTTGTTTACTCTGTTCTTTGACTGTTCTCTGAAATCCTTCTCGGTGACCTCTGTGTCTCTATAACAGGCATAACACTTAGTGCTTTCTTATGTATCACACATGTCTTGCTTCATACACTTGTATATCTCCTTTTTTGTCACACTTTTATCCTTAATCCATGCTATATAAATAGATCTCTCATGTTGGTGATCTGATTCATTACTTTGATCTTACAAACATGATTTATTGAATGAATAACCATACAAAATATTTCATTGGTTAGATGACCTCAAAATCATACACAATCCTTAAGTGCAATTTCCAATGTGATAACGGTTCTATATTCCTCGATCTTGTAACACGTTTCCACATGTGTGTCTACATTCATTGAATCTGGTAACACATTTCACTCGGTGTATATCAACTCAGTGTATCATTGTTTTTGGTCAATAGAAATGGAATGTTACTTGGTAGACAGCTTGGTGAATATTGGGCTCTGTGGCAACTTTCTTCTATAACCGACTATTCTATGCATACCTACTGAATGTTTCGGTAGTAGTAACTGACTAGAGTATATAGAATGACTTTGGATATAAAACTAATGGCAACTATTATAAGTAGTAATATAAACATCCTTTTGATAGTGTTACCATGAGATTTCTTAGGATGGGATTGATATTTGGAAACTGTACTTATTGTATGCATAATATTAGGTCTAGAAATAGTCAAGTATAACAATCCACCGATTATAGACCTTTAATGAATCCGATCACCTTCTAGAGATTAGTCATCCTTTCTCAAGTGATAACCAATAGCAATGGGGATACTTATCGGTTTATTGTTCTCCATATCAAACTTGAAGACCAAGAAAGAAAGGCAACTCACCAATCATTGGCATCTCAAATTCCTTCTGCATTTATTCAACAAACCTCTTTCATACCTCATCATCTACTCCAAATATAATATCATCAACATATACAATAACAATCAATAGTTTTTCACCCTCAAATTTTAAAAAAAGGTTACTATCTATAGTACCTTTCTTGAACCCATTATGTATTATATATTTGTCCATTCTTACATACCAAGTTCGAGCTTACTTAAGACCATATAATGTCATTTTTTATTTTCCATACCATGTTCAGATCATCTACCAACTGAAAACCATCAGGCTTTTCCCTCTTAACTTTTTCTTCTAGTTCTCCATTTAGGAAGGTTGACTTGACATCCATTTAGTACACTTTGCAATCCTTGTAAGCAAAATTGTTTTCAAAATTAATACCTTCTAGCTACTAGAGAAAAAGTCTTTTTCAAAACCAATACCTTCTATTTGAGAATATCATTTACATACTAGTCTATCTTTGTTGTTACTTCTCCTTCTTCATTCTATTTGTTTTAAAGAATAGCAACTTGGTTCTAATAATATTATTGATATAAGGTCTAAGAACAAGTTCCCATGTTTAATTATTCTTTTTCTAATCAAGTTCTTGTAGTTATTTTATCCATTGTTCATCCTTTATTGCATCAAAGAAGGTCTTGGGTTCTACTTTTGCAAAATAAAAATTCTCAATTGTTCACTTATCTTGGCATGCATTCTTCTAATATAGGCACCTTCATTGTTTTCACTAGTAATCTAATCTTTAGAGTCATTCTTTTGAACATATCTTGCCAGAGTCTTGGGGGTCTCTTCAGGTTCATTTTCTTTTGCTTCATTTTATTCCTTTTTTCTTTTGTTGAGCAGGGATCTCTTTCTATTCCATAATCCTTAGGTTCTTCATTGGTTTGATTATAATTTTTGTCCACTCTAACATTTGTGCCCTCAACAATCTTCTTGAGTCTCTTATTCTAGCACTGGTAGGCCTCGCTTCTTGTTGAGTATCCTAGAAATATTCCTTCGTCGATTTTTGAATAAAATTTTCTAAAATCCTCCTCATCTTTCTCATATAGAACTTTATCGCAAATATTCTAAAGCAATTAATTGTTGTAGTCATTCCATACCATAGATCTTAATTAGTCTTTGATTTTCTTTTTCTAACCTATACTTTATTAAGAGTATAAACAATAGCATGCACAACCTTTTTCCACCAAACATCAGACAAATCAGTATCTTTTAACATTATCCTAGCCATTTCTTGAATTATTGTTTTATTTCTTCCTACTGTAGCATTTTGTTGAGGGGTTCTAAGAGAAAACAAATGTCTCTTAATACCATGATCCTTTAAAAACTTTAACGTTAAACTTATTTGATGTAAATTCACCTCCCATATTAGACCTCAAATATTTGATCTTAATATCCATTTTATTCTTAACCACAACTTTAAAGGCTTTAAATTTATATAATGCATTACAATTTTTCTCTTATAAAAGTAACCAATGTCATTCTAGAGTATTCATCAATAAGAATCATAAAGTTCCTTTTACCATTTAATCTCCTTGGTACGTTGACATAGATTATTGTTTACTAGCTCCAAAGGTTTTGAAGTAGAGTACTCTTTTCTCTTGATCATTTTCATTGTCTATTTACACATTTGACACTCCTTGCATTATGCATTAGTAGGCTTGGAAATCTTGGGCATATCCCTTACTACATAAGGAATTTTGATCTAAACCATGTTATCAAAGTTTATGTGTCCCATCCTTTGGTGCCAAAGACAAAATTCACTGGTTTGGGATATCAGATAATTGCCTCCTTTGGTTTCCTTTAGATTATATATATTTCCAATAGTCGTTGTTCCTTCTGCAATTAGTCTTCCTAAGCATCCTTTTATGATTTCACATCCATTCTCATGAAATTTAAGTTTGTATCTTTCATTGCACATTTGACTAACACTGAAAAGATTATGTCTAGGCCCCTTTACATCAAGAACATGATTCTCTATTTTATTCCTTCCATTAATGATTATGTTTCCTTTAACACATATCTAACTAGCCTCCTCATTGCCAAACTTCACTAATGCACCATTCTACTTTTCAAGATTGATAAAATTTCTTCAATCACCTATCATATGATTAGAGAATCTACTATAAATCGTGTATGCATTTGGTTCTATTTTTTAATGAGGGAAGCCTACAAAAACAAGGATGTCTCATTATCATTATTGTCAGATAGAGTATTGTTTTTTCACATTTGCCAACATTATCTATTTTTTAGATATAAAAAACTTTCTACAGTTGAATCATCACCTTCTTCTTCCTTAGATGATGAGATACTTTCATTGGGATAAAAAATTCTATTAGGTTTGTCTCATTTGATCTTATCATATCCTATTTTAATGTTATCTTGTCTAAAAGTAAATTTAGAAGCATACTGACCAATTATATGATGATTAAAGTGTTTGAAGGGTAACTTACCTTTTGTAGAATCCTAAATTGTACTCCCTTATAATTTTGTCCTCACTTGGGCCCTCACTTTGGAGTTCGTCCCTTTAGGCTTGATTGAAGCTCTTATTCTACTCACACCATGTATCATGCTCAAATTTTCATGGTCTACATTTCTTCCCCCAAGACTATGGGACCTTATTATCTAGGACCGGGGCACCTAGTGTCATGGTCCTAAAAAATAGGGCCCATTTTGGGGCTTCATATTAATAATATGATTTCAGCAAGAGCCTAGATCTCATGTGACTAACTTGTGTCAAAAAATAAAATTTTTTTTCCACCAGCATGTGTAAAAGGAGGTCTACCCCTCTCATTTTGACATTCAATCAATCAATCAAGCATTCATAATTCGAATAGAAGTGAGAGAGGAATAATTCTCCTTTCAAGCATTAGAGATGGCATTCATGTTCTATGTTTTATGAAGACTATGTACATGAAATTGTAATTCCCTTTGAAGATGAACATAACTTCATTAAAAGGTATAATATTAGTGTTTGAGATATTTTTCAGCCTTTCGCTTAAAAATAAATCATTTCCATTACAATACTTTAGTTACATTTCCATTCTATTTTTCTGGTTAATTCCAAAACTAGGGTTTAACCTAAGGCAAACCCCTATTCCCAACCATTTTTCCTTCTCTACTAGGTACAAGAATAGGTACAGAGGCAATTTTCAGGATCAGCATTATTCATAGAGACAAACAGGTTCCCCTTTGGATGGCAAAAATTTCAGAAAACCAGGGTGACCACGACCATGGTCCTGACAATTCATGTCAACCTTTGAGGAACAAATCCATACATTCACATAATGGTTAGATCCAGGATTGTGGCTCTGTTTGATGACTATCGCTCACCTTTTATGCATGATTTATTGAATTTACACACAGTTACCCTAATTTCACCATCATTAATTATATGAATAATTTAATTTAAATGGAAAGATGATCTATATCTAAAAAACCCTGGAATCTGATCAGAATCTAGATCTATTAGGTTTAGATCTATCAAATTTCTATCTTACACCTTAATTTCTAATTTATGCTCTTAGATGTGATTGTCCATGCATTTTCAAGTTCAAATTTACATTTACAAGTTTAATTTTCCATTAAATTACATAAATTTAGAGGTTAAATTCATAAAAATGCTAATTTATAATTCTAAAATTTAACTTGTGGGTTGCTTAATTTAGACCAATTATTTAAGATTCGATTACATATGCAATTTAAAATTCAAATTTTCACTCATAGATATATTTTTCAATTGAATTACATAAATTTAATGGTTGAATTCACAAAAACCCTAATTTATAATTCTAAAATTTACTTATGGGTTGCATAATTTTTAAGATCTATTTTGAGATCTGATCTTTATGATATGTTATTCTATTATTTAGAGGAATTTATCTTTCAAATTCACAAATCAAATTTCTTAATTAATTGGCTAATCAATCACTTTTACAAAATTTGGCATTATTCAATCACAATTTTCAATTTCAAATTCAATCTTCCCTCCTTTGTGGATGAGTTTTGTTACCATTAGCCCTACCTACATTATTCCCATGAGAAGAAGTTGTAGAATTGATAATTCCCAAGGATTAATTACTAGGGATATGGAGCTTAATCTGGATAACTTATTTTAGTGAGAATGTTGGTGGTTCCTCTAATCCAACAAATGATGTCATTTATCCCCTATTTTCTTAATTCTCATGATGTGGATGAATTAGTAACTAGGGTTTCAATTTCAATGAATTTGATAAGTTTGATAATGAATTTGAAAATATTCAAAAATTGAAGAGTCAACACTACCCATAAAATAAGACAATGACATTGATTGAAGGATAAAAAAGGATGGTTCAAAGTGATAAAATTGGTGTTGATTTGTTGTGTGGCCTTTCTCATATTTTGGGTACTGATATCATGCCTATCAAAAGTTGTTCCAAAGTCCTTGAATACACTCAAACTTCTAGTAAACTCAATCATTCTATACATATTCCTACATCCTTGCCTAGTATGCCTACATTTACATCATCTATCATGACTAATTTCACTCAAATTGTTAATCCTACACATTTTAGACAAGGGGGAAACCTTGTTAATGAATATTCCTATATACCTCCTTCTATGAGTCTTCCATTTGTGACCCAATCATCTCCCATACCTATATATCATAGTGTTCCACCTTCTTATTCTCAACCTCAACCTAGATACAATAATTTTACTCCATCACAATCCAATATGGCCAATTTCAATCCATCCACCAAAGCAACCATCAATAACTTAGCCCAAACTATTTCATCCCTACAACAAAAGTTGGCTTCCATTACCCAATCCAATTTTAATGTGCAAACATTTTATGTAGTGACCCCACTATCCAATGACATTGTTTGTGTTGTCCTTCCTAAACATATGGAATTCCTTCAATTGGAGCTTTATAATGCAAAAAGTAATCCCTTCACTCATGAGAAAACATTTCCAACTTTGTGTAATGACTTTTCTCATGATCAAAGATTATGGCTAAATTGTTTACTCAAACCTATAGGGATAAAGCTTTGAAATATTATTGATCTTTGCCTGATTATTCTATTACATCATTTCAGCAATTAGCTAATGCTTCCATTCAACAATTTCACAATAATATTGGTCCTAAGATCAGTTTGAATGATTTTATTTATTGTAAGCATGGTGTTAAAGAAATATTGAATGAATTTATTGATAGATATAAACATTTGTATTCTTGAATTGCTTATCCTATGCCTGATCATGATGTTCAAAAAAATTCTATTGCTAATTTACAAAAAACAAATTAGTGATAAGCTTCTCTATTTTGAGTTTACTTCCATAGTTCTTTATAATTGTCAACTTCAAGTGAGTAAATTTGAATCACATTCTTCAATGGATCCAGTTGACAAGAATGAGAGTGCTCAAGAATGTTTTGTGAAGTTTAAACTAAACAATGGAGACATTAAGATAAATGAAAACATCAATACTCAAGTGGAAGCCACCACATTAGGTGTAGTCTGTTTATCCAAATACTTTAGAAAATAATTTACTCTTCTTTCTAAGTCTTTGAATACTCTAATGACACAATTGATAAATAAATATTTGTTAAAAATTCCTCCTATCAAACCAATTGATTGTAGGTCTCGGGGACAACTGAGAGGGAGGGGGTGAATTAGTTGTCTAATAAATTCAAACCAAAATCTTATTAACCAACATATTGCTTAATACTGGTAAGACAGTTATTTGTGCAAGTAAACAGTGTTAATAAGAAATGTTGTACTGGTAAGAATTAATGCATGAAACATAAGCACAAAGTCAACCACAACACATGACACAAATATTTGTACGTGGAAACCCTGTAAGGGGAAAAACCACGGTGGGAAACCTTACCCACAATCAGATGATACTACTGCAGATAGTAAGTGTACAAAGAGGGGTCTGCACATGCAGAAAGGCCAACAGCCTAGAGCTCACTGCTCAAACACAAATGGGAGTCACACTGACTACAGTTGGATGGTTAAATCCAATGAGAATGTACTGCACAAAATAGCATCTTCATATGCCGGATTCAGTACTGGTGTAATGCTGATATGCTTCTACAAAAACCTAACTTCACCTTCAAATGATGTCTTCATGTATGCCTCTGCTTTATCTCGCATATACCTTCACTTAAATCTTATTCACATTCCACACTTGATCTTACAAATAAGATCTTACATTTATACCATACCCTAAGACCAATTTTAGTAGGTCGGCTCTACAAGATATTACAAATAAAACATTTTACAAATAATACAATATTCGATGCAATAACCGATTGAACATGTTGGCTTAATGATTTTATAACAATAATAAATCATCTCCGTAGCGTGCCATGCTGATCTGGAAAAGGTAAACCTGTCGGTGTAACCCTAGATAACCTAGACCTATTTATCGGTAAAAGCAAATATGCAAATAAGAATATACTAATGATATTACTTCAAGGAAAAGTGTCCACATGATGTCTTCGACATTACCAAGTGTCTTCCATGTCATTGCAGGTACCGATGAACATTATATCCTACCAGTTAACCATATATCGGTGATTGTTTGAACAGTTTACTGATTGCCAGTGAATGTTGTTGGATCTCCAAAGTAGGTTTATTTAGCAGGGGTTGACATCAATGACAAAACCATACCAAAATACCAACAATCTCCCCCTTTGTCATTGATGGCAACACAAGATGGAAAAACCATCAAAGTGCCAAAATAGAAATGCCAAGTACAAAAACCAATTCTCCCCCTGGGAGTAATATGTGTTTATACAAAGATTTATTTACAATACCAATCTCTCCTCAAAAAGATAATGCATTTTTTCATATATTTTTCCTTAATTTTTTTCCATATATCTCTCCCCCTTTGACATCAAATGCCAAAGTCACAAAAAGGTCAAGTTCATACAAAATACAAACCAATTCAATATACCAACTACTCCCCCTGAGAAGTATCTTCCTCATCAAATACCGGAATAAAAGATTTGTCCATTTAATTCTGCCTGTTGATGACAATCATCAACTGTCTAAGTCTCTACCAGTGGAGGTAAGACTCCGAGCTGATCTCTGAGATACTCAAAAGTTTCCTTAGGCAAAGGTTTTGTAAAAATATCTGCAAGCTGTTCTTTAGTATTCACATAAACCAATTTTATTTTCTTTTCTTCAACTTTTTCCCTTAGAAAAGTTAGTTTGATAGAAACATATTGTGTTTTAGAATGTAATACTAGATTCTTAGATATATCAATTGTTGTAGTGTTATCACAATATATAATAATAGGTTCCTTGAATTTTACCTTTATGTCTTTGGACATTTGCTTAAGCCAAAGTACCTATGTACAGTTTGTTGCTGCTGCAACATATTCTGATTCTGTTGTTGATAAAGATGTACAACTCTGTTTTTTACTTAACCAAGAAACTATTCTCTTTCCAAGAAAGAATGCTCCTCCAGTGGTGCTCTTTCTATCATCCACATCTCCTGCCCAATTTGCATCTATGTATGCATATAGATCAAAATTTTCATCTTTAGGATACCATAATCCAAGATTTGTTGTGCCTTGTAAGTACCGAAAAATCCTTTTTACTGCTGATTCATGATTTTCCTTGGGATTACTCTGAAATCTAGAAACTATACATGCTGCAATCATAATATCAGGTCTGGTTTGTGTCAAATATAGTAAACCTCCTATCATAGATTTGTATCTAGTTGGATTAATAGGTGTAGATATTACCCTTTGAGATAATTTTTCATTTGTAGTCATAGGTGTGCTTACCGGTTTAGAGTTGTCCATCCCAAATTTCTTGAGTAGTTCTTTCAAGTACTTAGATTGACTCAAAAATATGCCTTTATCAGTCTGTAAAATCTGCAATCCTAAAAAGTATTTTATTTCTCCAATCATAGACATTTCAAATTCATGCTGCATTTTAAGAGAAAATTCTTTGCATAATCCATCTTCTCCTCCAAAGATTATATCATAAACAAATACTTCCATAATCAAAATGTCATCATTAGTTACTTTGTAATATAAATTGCTATCTTCATTTCCTTTAGTAAAACCAATTTTTAAAACATACTTATCCAATCTTGCATATCAGGCTCTTGGAGCTTGTTTTAGTCCATACAGAGCTTTTCTTAATTTGCAAACCATATCATTGTTATCTGTACAAGAAAATCCATCAGGTTGTTCAATATAGACTTCCTCTTCAAGATCTCCATTCAAAATTGCACATTTAATGTCCAGTTGATAAACTTTGTAATCCTTGTGAGCTGCAAAGGCCAAGAATAATCTAACTGCCTCAATTCTGGCAACCAGTGCAAAGGTTTCATTGTAATCAACTCCTTCTTTCTGAGAATATCCCTTACACACTAGTCTTGCTTTATTCCTGACAGCCTTACCATCTTCATTGGGTTTGTTTCTAAATACCCATTTGGTTCCAATTACATTTTTATTTTCAGGTCGGGGAACTAATGTCCAAGTATTATTTTTCTCAATTTGTCCTAATTCTTCTTAAATAGCTTTAATCCAAAATGTATCTTCACATGCCTCATTGATACATAGTGGTTCAATTTGAGAACTAAGACATACTTCTTCATTTTCCAATCTTCTTCTTGTCACGACTCCTTTAAATTTGCTTCCAATTATCTGATCTTCAGAATGATTTAGTATTACATACTGGGGTGTCTTAGTCTATTGTTGTTCTTCAATTACTATGGTATCCTCTAATGATACTGGAGTAACTAGATCATCATTCTATACCGGTGGATTTATTGTTGGTTCATTTGTCATAATTTCAATTACCGGTTCAGAGTCTATATACCTTGAAGTTCCTCTGAATTGTTCATCAATCTTTACATTTGTACTCTCAACAATTTTCTGTACTCTTTTATCAAAGCATCTATAAGCTTTACTCTTAGATGAGTAACCAAGAAATATTCCTTCATCACTTCTAGGATCAAACTTGCTAATATACTCATCTCTTCTAATATAACATTTACTTCCAAAAATTCTAAAATACTTAAGAGTAGGAGTATTACCAAACCATAGTTCATGAGGGGTCTTACTGGTTTCACCTTTGATGTGAACTTTGTTGAATGTATAGACAGCAGTGCTTACTACCTCTCTCTAGTACACATGTGGTAGATTTGTTTCTGATAACATACTTCTTGCTGCATCCAAAATAGTTCTATTTTTCCTTTCAACAACTCCATTCTGTTGTGGTGTCCGAGGTGCTGATAACTGTCTTTTGATTCCATTTACTTCACAGAATGTATTAAAATCTCTAGATGTGAATTCTCCTCCTTGATTTGATCTTTAACATTTAATTTTCTTACCGGTTTCATTTTCAACCATTGCTTTGAATAGTTTGAACTTCCCAAGTGCTTCTGACTTTTTCCTGAGAAAAGTAACCCAAAACATTCTAGAATAATCATCAATAATTAGCATGAAATATCTATCACCTTGTAAGCTTTTAGTTCTAGTCGGACCACATAAATCAGTGTGAATTAAATCAAGAGGATTATTGGATTTTTCTGGAATAGTTTTGAAACTAGTTCTAACTTGTTTTCCAAATTGACATTCCTTGCAAACTGTTTTCTGACATTTCATAATTTTAGGTAGATTTATAACTGCCTTAGAAGTACTTATTTTTACCATGCAGTCAAAATTTACATGACATAGTCATTTATGCCATAGCCAAATTTCATCTATATGTGCAATTAAGCATGCCTTTTCACTGTTATTCAAATGAAAGATATTACCTCTAGTCTGATTACCGTTTGCAATTTCCAAACCAGTTCTATTCATGATTTTGCATTTTCTATTTTTAAATTGTAACTAAAAACCTTTCTCAACTAATTGACCAACACTTAAAAGATTATGTTTTAATCCTTCAACATAGTAAAAATTGTCAGTGTTATGTTTACCATCAAGAGATATTGAAACCTTACCTTTGATTGAACAAGCTTTGTCATCTCCGAATCTTACTAAACCTCCATTGTATTCTTGAAAGTTCAAGAATTTGCCTTTGTCTCCAGTCATGTGATGTGAGCATCCTAAGTCAATAATCCATTCATCCTTTGATTCAACTTTAGCTACTAGGGCTTGTTCTACCGGTCGAGCAATAGGTACCGGTTGATCTTCTGTTATAGCAACAAAGACCCATCTATTGTATGCTGGATCTTCATCAGAATCATCAGTCACACCTTCATCAACAATGTAACAAGATTTATCTTTGTTTTTCTTAAATCTATATCTCTAATATTCAGGATTGGGTTTGTATGTCCTTCTAGCTTCTTCTCTTAGTCTAGCATGTCTATCAGGGCATCTTGAAGCCATATGACCAATCTTATTGTAGTTGAAACATTTAAAGGGTGCTTTACCTTCATACTTACTTCCAATTGGACCTTTTGGCATTTTTCTTGCAAATAGTGCTTCAAGTTCTTCAAGCTCTTCATTCTCCTTCCTGGTTTCTTCAGGTTCTGTTGCATAAAAGGCTCTCTAGTCCGATTTGTCAAAAGATGGAGCAGATGATGTTGATGCTTTGAAGGCCAAATCAGTTTTTATAGTAGCAACAGGACCAAATTCCTCAATTTCGAAAGCTAAAAGTTTTCCAGTCAATGTATCCCTAGTTACTGATGTATTAGGCATTTTTCTCAACTCAGTAATAGCAATAACCTTCATTTTATATGCCGGTGGCAAACCTCTTAAGATTTTTGAAACAATCTCATCTTCACTCAAGGTTCATCCACAACATTTGATACCTAAAACAATTTCATTTACTCTTTCCATAAAAGCAGAAATTCTTTCATCTTCTTCCATTTTCAGATGTTCATACTTGACTCAGAAGCTTTCAAGTTTTGCAATTTTGACTGTGGAATCCCCTTCATTCAGTGTTTCCAAATGATCCCAAATAGCTTTTGCAGTAGATCTATCTGATAATCCCATGATTTGTTGATCTGATAATGTACTCAAAAGTGCTTCTCTTGCTTTGCAATTGTTTTCTTCATCTTTAGCTAAAGTAATAGGAGTAGGCTGACCATCAATAGCAATAGTATAACCATTCTTAGTAACTTCCCAGATGTCTTTACCAATGCAATTCAGATGTGTCTCCATTTTGATTTTCCATATTCCATAGTTGGTTCCATCAAGTTTAGGACTATCCTTTCTGAAATAATTAGACATTGGATCTCCTCAAGTTGTTAACCTTCTGCAAAAAAGAGGACTAGGCTCTGATACCAATTGTAGCTCCCGGGGACAACTGAGAGTGGGAGGGCGAATTAGTTGTCTAATAAATTCAAACCAAAATCTTATTAACCAACTTATTGCTTAATATCGGTAAGACAGTTAATTGTGCCGGTAAATAGTGTTAACAGGAAATGTTGTACTGGTAAGAATTATTGCATGAAACATAAGCACAAAGTCAACCAGAACACATGACACAAATATTTGTACGTGGAAACCCTGTAAGGGGAAAAACCACGGTGGGAAACCTTACCCACAATCAGATGATACTATTGCAAATAGTAAGTGTACAAAGAGGGGTCTGCACATGTAGAAAGGCCAACAGCCTAGAGCTCACTGCTCAAACACAAATGGGAGTCACACTGACTATAGTTGGATGTTTAAATCCAATGAGAATGTACTGCACAAAATAGCATCTTCATATGCTAGATTCAGTACCGGTGTAATGCTGATATGCTTCTACAAAAACCTAACTTCACCTTCAAATGATGTCTTCGTGAATGCCTCTGCTTTATCTCACATATACCTTCACTTAAATCTTTTTCGCATTCCACACTTGATCTTACAAATAAGATCTTACATTTATACCATACCCTAAGACCAATTTTAGTAGGTCGGATCTACAAGATATTACAATAAAACATTTTACAAATAATACAATATCTGATGCAATAACCGATTGAACATGTCGTCTTAATGCTTTTATAACAATAATAAATCATCTCCATAGTGTGCCATGCTGATCTGGAAAAGATAAACTTGCCGGTGTAACCCTAGATAACCTGGACCTATTTGCCGGTAAAAGCAAATATGCAAATAAGAATATACCAATGATATTACTTCAAGGAAAAGTGTCCACATGATGTCTTCGATATTACCAAGTGTCTTCCATGTCATTGTAGGTACCGGTGAACATTATATCCTGTCGGTTAACCATATGCCGGTGATTGTTTGAATAGTTTACTGATTGCCAGTGAATGTTGTTGGATCTCCAAAGTAGGTATATTTAGCAGGTATTGACATCAATGACAAAACCATACCGAAATACCAACATTGATATCTCCAAATCATTGCCATCTTATCATGATCCCAAAGCCTTTAGCCAATTTCATCATAAACCTGGTCACGATACTAAGAAGTTTTATACCTTGAGGAGTATGATTCAATACTTTATTGATAATAATACCATATATGTTGGTGGTATGAATGACAAAGGTAACAATTCCATAGTTCCTCCTAATCAAAACCTCCAAATCTTAACTAATACTTTTCCTTTCCATTCTACTAATGAGCCTCTTGCATATTTTCTTGATGACCTTGGTATTGAGTCCAATAATGTGGTAAATTTGGTTGCAAAACCTATACCTCCTAGGGACCTGTGCATTAGTTTTGATCCTAGTGGGACTATTGTTGCACCTTATGTCCCACTATATATCAGTATGAAGATCAAAGAAAAACTCTCACAAGGGGTTCTCATTGATCTAATATGTATGGTGCATGTGATTATTGAAAAATATATTTATACTTTATAATTGCATCAAGTAATACATGATAAATATGATGTAGCGGTCAAGGTGTATGATGTTTTTTCTTGCCCTACTATTGGTTCTATTAGTCTACCCATTGAGGTTGGTACTAAGTTCTTAGATATATTTTTTTCTATCATTCCTACATCATATCAATTTCATGTGAAATTGGGACATCCTTGGCTCTCTTCCATGAAAGTGATCCCTTCTAGTATTCATAAATGTTTAAAATTTCTTGATAATAAAAAAATCATAACAATTAATCATAGCATGTATCAACCTATAGTGAGGCATGGAGATGTCACCCTTGATTACTTTCCCCTAAACAATTTTAACCTCTTAAGCCTCAAAGTTCAATCTTATCAAAAGTCAAAAAATGAGATGATCTTATCTTTGAGTAAGCCTAGAGACACTAGACCTATTCATCCTCCTCATGATGGACTTGGTATTCTTCATACACCTTCTATTCCTCCTATATATGTCATAGTCCCACCTCCTACATCTTACAAAGGGAAGCACATGACATCTCCTATTTTTAAGCCTAGTAGACCTTCACCCAATCCTCCTCCTCTAAAGGAAGAGAAGAAGCCTCTGTCCATTGATCCTAAACCTTTACAAACCTCAACAAAAACTAAAAGAAATTATTATGCATGGGAAGGCTCATGGAGACATCATGCTAAGTCTTGTGAACTTTCTTGTCAACCTATCTCCTCCCTAAAGACACCAAAATGTTGACATAGTTTCATTTGTCCATCCTTCGCCTAACCCTAGGGAGGAAATTCAACCTAAATCACCAAGATAAAAAATGCTTAATAAAGATGATGGTTCAAGTTCTATTCATATTAGAGTTCCTATTTTTATTAATCTTGATGAAGAAATGGAGGGTAATTTTGTTCATAATAGAATTGTTGATTCTAATGATGAATATGAGCTTGTGGATGTTGACAATCATTTATCTAAACAATTTTTATAAGAATTAATCCTAGCCCCTAGGGACATAAAATGTGACTCATCATTAAAGCATGGTCCTTTTTTTGAATGTGTTGTATCTCCATCTATCATGCTCAAAGTTTCTCCTCTTGCATCTTGTCCACCTTCCCAAAACAATTTTCAACAAGATTGGGAGATGGATGATTTTCTTTATTAGTTTGATTTGTGTCGTAGATCCTCTCTCTCCTCTCTCGCTTGTTCATAATGTGTTTCCCTTGTGATGTGTTTTTCTATTATGTTAGGTTCTCTTTGGATGACCCTTGTCACTTCATTGGTGCAAGGTACTAAAGAGGTTGAATCTATTGTGACATTCTTCTATTTGTATCTCAATTCTTCTATTTATCGTCCCTTATGTTGTCTACTTGGGGATGATGCAAATTGTTTAGATCTATTTTGGTCTCTTCCATGTTGACTCCAAAGACACATGTTATCTTCTTCAATTCTTCTTGTGGTTGCACTACTTTTGGGGGATAAGGTCAATTCAATACAAATATTCATGATATGCATTATTTATCATAAGACCATATTGACCCCAGAGTTAGTGGATCCCTTATGTGTTTTATGTTTTGTGATCATTATCCTTTGATTTGTCTTTTCTTGGGGGCATATCATTGTTGTAATGTGCTTGTCTTTGAATGCATTCTACCTTAAAGAAATTTCTTGTTATAAGGCTATGAAATGGATCTAATGTGGGGGGATACACTCCATTCAATATTTCACTTTATGCACATACTATCACATGTCTCAATACTCAAGTTACTATGCAAATTGAACCTTCTTTTTAATTTGGTATTTTAATATTTCATGACTCATAGTAAGTGAGACTTACTAGGCTTGCAATCATGATTCCTTCTCTCTTTCCTCTTTCTTATGATGTCCCTTTATCTTGATATTAAAGTAGTAAGATCCTAAAGTCCCTTGGGGGATTAGTGTGTGTTGTCTCTTTAATGTCTTGATGAAATTTTTCAATGCAAACCTTTGCACTTTACCAATAGTATTCTTAGTCTCATAGCCTTGCTAAAATCAGGGCTAAATGTAGCATTTCCAATTGTACTCCCTTACAATTTTGTCCTCATCTGGGCCTTCACCTTGGCGTTCATCCCATAACATTAGATTGAAATCCTGATTCTTCTCACACCATGTATCATGCTCATGTTTTCATGATATGAATTTCTCTACCCAAGATCCTGGGACCTTAATGTCTAGGACCAAGGTGCCCAATGCCATGGTCCTCTCAAGTAAGGTCCATTTTGGGGCCTCATAAAGGTAACATTATTTGAGTAGGAACCTATATCTCATGTTAGCTTGTGTTAGGAAATTTTTAAAAAAATTAGATTAGCATGTATAAAAGGAGATCTAGCCCTCTCATTTTGACATCTAGGCAATCAATCAACCAATTAAGCATTCGTAATTCAAATTCACATTAGGAAGAAATTGGTCTTCTTACAAGAATTGTAGGAGAAGTAAAGAAAATATTCAAGAATTGGAGATGACATTCATGTTCTATGTTTTATGAAGACTATCTACATGAAACCCTAATGCCTTGTGACTACAAACAAAACTTCATTAAAAGGTATAACATCAGTGTTTCAGATATTTTTCACCCTTTGTCTCAAAAGGAAAGAATTTCCGATACAATAATTCATTTACATTTCAATTCTATTTCATGGTTAATTCCAAAACTTGCATTTGACCTAAGGCAAACCATTGTTCCCAACTATTTTCCCTTCTCTACTTTGTGCAGGAATAGGTACAAAGGTGCAATTTTTAGGATCAACATTATTCATAGAGACAAACGGGTTCCCTTTTGGATGATGCAAATTTTGGAGGACCAGAGAGAACACCACCATAGCCTTGACAATTCAGGTCAACCTTTTGGGAATAGATCTGAACATTCACATATTGCTCGGATCCTGGTTCATGACTTTGTTTGACGACTATAGCTCACTGTTTATGCATAATTGCTTCAATTTACACACATTTATCCTAATTTCAACATCACAAATTAAATAAATTTAATTTAATGAAAAATAAGAGTTATATCTCAAATCCATTGAATTTGATCATAATCTAGATCTTCCAAGGCTACATCTATCAAATTTTGTATTTCCCTAATGTGGAGGTCCCTAAGAAAAAAATAGAGGTTTTACTACATCAAAAGGTGAAATACAAATTATTCACCCACTACACCTTTATATTTGCATGACTTCCTTCAATCTTCTTACAATGTTTTCTTCTACATTATCAAATTCATCACCAATATTAGCATTGTCTTTCAATCTCTTACTGGCTTTGAAAGAATCTTCCTTCTTGGAATTGTCTAGCTCAATATCTCTCTTCTCAAACCCAATGAGTGTTTCATAGGATTGATCCATTCTATATGTGTCCAAATACCTTCTTCAATAGAAAACACCATAGGAATGATGGATTTAGGGAGAGTTTTGAGTACTATCTTTACTACTTCATCTTCACCCAAATTGTGAATAACACTTCTAATTCCACTAACCACTCCAATCACCTAGCGTATGTAGCTATCAATATTTTTATCATCTAACATTCTAAAATTATCAAATCTTATTTTAATATTATGCAACTCAACTTGTTTTATCTTCTTGTCATCTTCATATATGCTACTAAGCTTCTCATAGACATCCTTGGAAAGTTTGAAGTCCATTCCCTTCAAGAGATCTATATTAGACAAACCATTTATGATTGCATTTCTTGACTTTCCATTATTCTCATGCATTTTGATCTCATCCAGAGTAGCAAGTGGATTAGAGGGTGGAGTATAATCATCCACAACAGAGCCCAAAATTCCAAATCCTAAAGAGTTCAATTATGATTCCATCCTCATCTTCTAGAAGGAATAGTTTGTGCCGTCAAACATGCGAATTTTGTATGATTATCTTGTGCTGTCTTGAACCTTCCTCAAGTGGTTAAGATTCTTATAGAGGAACTTGGCTCTAATACCAATTGTCACACTTACTTTAGGAGTGAGAGGGGGTAGGGGTGAATCAGTCTAGACCAAATTTATTTATTTTTTTTTTGCAATTTATAGTTAATTTAACCTTATTCTTATCAACATTAATGAAAGATAAAACAATGAATCAACATACATAAGAAAACACTAGATATATGTAGAAAACCAAAACTAGGGAAAACCATGCTGAGAGTCAATGCAAAATATATGAAATTATTACAATGTTATTTTACTCTCACCTCCAATAAAGCACACTTCTCCTTTAAGGACTTGCAATCTAAGATGCACTATCCCAAGGCAAGATACAAAGGACTTGAAAGTGAAGACACACAAACTCAAGGAAAGGCACAAAAATTGCAAAGAAGAATCACCATCCCTAAGAAAGGTACATGAATATGTGAATTAGGAATGAATAATCCTTCAACAACACTACTTTTGACAATTTTCAAGTATTAAGTTGTCCTTGTCTCTATCCCAAGAAACCAACCTCATAAAAATAACCACATATTTTCTCTCACAACTAAACATCATTGAATGCTTTAAATAATATAATAATGTAGGTACAACATAGATATTGATCATATTTTCAAATGATGAATGGGAGCAGGAGCAGGAGTGGGAGTGGATGCAGGGGAGGTGCTAGGGTTACAGGGGACATTATAGAGAATTCTTAGGATGGGAACAGTGATGGCAAGCCTGTGGCCCACCTTTGTCTAGCTTCCTTTGGCATCCTTTTCCTTTTGTGGACCTTTTGTGGGTATTGGGGCTTCTTGTGATGATGGATGCAAGCTGTCTTATGGTTGTAGATGGTTGCAACATGTTATTGGTGGCATGTACGATCCAACTCTTCCCTTCGATTTGCACTCAGGTGGATACTTTTGAGTGATGTGCTTGTGGTTTTGTGAGCTCTTGTTAGTACTTTGTCTAAATGGCCCTCATTCTTTTGTGCACTGGTGGATTGTTGTGTTTGGATCTTGTTTGGGGGAAGGCCTCTAGAGTTGTCTTTGCTTTGTCTCAATAGTGTTTGTGTTGAAGTTCTATTTGGAGTGGGAGGTGCAAATATTGGCATGGGGCCCCTAAGGTTTTTTGCATTGGTAATGGAGAGCAAGATGTTTCTTCTGAAACTATTGTTGCAGGGTATGCACCCCTTCTTTCATCTTCTGTGTTCTTTACATCAACTCTTATCTTGTGGCTGGAGTGTGGGAATTTGAGGCGATTTTTATGGTCTGTAATGTTCTTCTTGATTTAGTGGCTAGTCCTATTATCTATATTCCTCCTAATCTTGTGGGTTCTATTATTTCAATGATGTTCACTACATGGGGTGAATCTTTTTTCAAAGGATGGGTAGTGGTGCATAGGGTTCACCTTGTTTTGTGGATATTGGGCTTCTCTATCTTCCTTTTCTCTTTGTGGTGTTCTATAGCTACTTTGGCTCTCATCTTATTTTTCTTGTTCTTGTCTAAGAGTTTACTGTGGCGCCTGCTAAGGGTTTGGATCTCCTTGCCTCCTTTATCTTTATTGGCTAGTTTTCTTAAGGTGAACAACTCTTCTATAGATGTGGAGCATGGTTGGTTAGATGAAGCTAGTTGGAGTCTTGTAGGGGCTTTTGATGCTCTGGTCTTTAAGGTTTTGGGAGCCTATTTAAAACCCAATATTCTAGAAAAATGGTGTGATCTATTGATATATTGCTTCTAGTCTTGGTTGGGTTGAATGATGCTTGGTTCACTCAACTGATGGTTTGTCTCTTTCCACTTCCTATTGAGGTGGAGGATATGTGCTAGAAGGATGCTAACTCTTAGGAGAATTGTTATTGTTTATTTCAACTTTTTGGTTTTGGGAGCCAAGATAAAACCCAATCTAAAGGTTTGGGGAGCCTTTCAAAACTCTCTAGTTCCAGATTCCTCTATTATTCTCCTAATTAAGAATATAGTTATTTTGGTTTTGGGAATCATGTTAAAACCCAAAGTTTAGGTTATGGGTACTTGGAAAAACCCTTGGTATTTGGTGAAGGTTAAGGGAGCCTTGTTAAGACCCTTGGATTTTATGGTTTTGGCTTGAATCTTTTGGGCTTTGGCCAACTTCTTTTAGCTACTTCTTTAATGTTTTTTAAATCATAGGCTTAGTTTTGGCTACTGGTAGGCTTTTTTGTATCTTTTGGCAGTGTTCATTGTGGATTCCAAATCCAAGAAAACTCTGTAAGTTCCTTCAAAACTTATTGTAAGGGGTTTTGGGTCCCTTCAAAACCTATTTTATCTTTAATAAAAAACATACATATTGATTCACACACTCATCCATAGCATCATCATCAATATGATCTTCTATATATATATCTTCTTCATTAAAAAAATGAACTAGGCTGGTCAAAGTAGAGAAAAAATATAGGTTCTATCAAGCTGGCCACCAAAATAAAATTGTGGAAAAATCAGTCCAATCTAGGAGATATAGAGGACCTAAATAAATCCTATCACTTATTTCTATGTATTGTAGAACAATTCATCCACTGTCACACATCGTCCAAGGTAAACAACAAGGTAGTGTGTAGATAAACCAAGAAGTAGATCACTAGTCAACCCAAAACATATCGCCTAAAAGAACAACCCAAATGAAGATATTCACATGCTAAGGTACAACCCCCCAAAAAGAAATGAATTCTTCAAAACAAGTGGAGGCACCTAAGGATCCATTGTAGGCTGAAGAGAAACTCATGTTGGGCGGACCAAAGTAATTACTTTGAAACACATATTCTAGTCACAATGCGCCATCAAACAAAGCATGTATCATCATACTAAGCATACCAAGATGTTCCTTGAACATCCAAAAACATTTTCCAATCATTCGTTCATCTCTCCATGTCAAGTTCATATTGGCACAACACAATTGACACTAAACATTTCATTCCACATAGGTAGTCAAATATAAAACACCATTGTCATAGCTTACAAATAACACAAGATTCTAAAATTTTTACCAAGTCACAATACACACATTATAAACATATCCTCCAAGCTACAATACCTGAAAAATCAATGTAGACAAATACAAAGTATATTTATAGACCAATTATTATAGGCACCTAGACTGTTAGCCAATCTCAATCACCAACCATATTAGCTACAACACCAAAGACCTAAAAAATAGGAGTGAAATATTAATAGAGAGTAAACATTATGTCCAAGTATACAAAGATCATATCATCAAATGTGAAGGAATGTAGAGCATTCTTCTGGACACACATCTTGATAGGAGATTCTGTTGTTAAAGAAATAATAGAATTAAATGGAGAAATGGATCCTACTTCATCATGAATAAAATCATAAGGATTAGGATCATTCTTTCTTCTGTGAAGTTCATTTTTATATATGAATTTAATTATATGATAAAGGTTAGAAGGAATTACTTTCATAGCATGAATCCATGGTCTATCTAGAAGGAGGCTATAATTAAGATGGTTGGGCATGACATGAATAGGAGTAGGAAAAGTCATGGGGCCTACTTTGATAGATAATGTGACTATACCAAGTGACTCTCTAGGAACATTATCAAAGCCATAGATAGAAAGAGGATCAGGTTGAATAGAAGAATAATCCCAATTTATCTTATTTAATAAGGCAACACAACAAATGTTATGTGCTGACCCATTTTCAAGTAAAGAACCTCTTATCTTTTGTTCATAAATGCAAGGAGTAATCATAAGGGGATAATCTCTATTTTTAAACTCTATAGAAGGAAATTCATGTTGTGATAATGTAATATTATTTGGTTTAGAATAAGCACAAGAACTATTGGTATTATAGATATGTTGCATTGGTTTTGTCATTGATGTCAACACTTATCAGCACTTATCCTTCTGGAGATCTTTGGTTATGTTCACTGGCAAGTTCAGTGACTTATGCACAATCACCGGTATCTGGTTCACTGGCAATTTATATTGTTCACCGACACTAAGGATGACTTGCTATCATCTGAGATCACTTTGTTATGTCAAAGACATGGTTTGGATAGGAGATTTGGTTACTGGTCTGATCGGGTTGACATATTTGTTGTTACCAACAAATTGGTCTAGGTTATGGACCGACAAGCGTTATCTATTCTAGATCAGCATGACGCGTTATGGAGATGGTTTAATCAATTAATATTATTGTTGAGCCGACATGATGCATCGCATCTTGACTTATTTGTAATAGATTTTATTATATTATTCTTAGTAAGCCGACCTACACATTTGGTCTTAGGTTTTGGTATATATGTAAGATCTCAATTGTGAGATTGATATAGGAGAGATACAATAAGATATTAGAAGGTTGTGATATTTGGTATATACAAATAAAAGAAGAGCTACTCACACAGACATCATTTGAAGATTCAAGGAAGGTTTCAAGGAGACAATTAGAGCTTAATCGGTACTGAATCGAGCATTGGAGATGCTACTTTGAACAATACATTATCATTGGATTTAATCATCCAATTGTAGTCAATGTGACTCTCATTTTGTGATTGACCGGTGAGCTCTAGGTAGCTAGCCTATCTACATGTGCAGACCCTATTTTTATACACATACTATCTATAGTAGTATCATTTGATTATGGGAATGGTTTCCCACTGTGGTTTTTCCCTTATAGGGTTTCAACGTACAAATATATGTGTTGTGTATATTGTTTCTCTTTTTGTTTCATGCATTAAGTTTCACCGGTATTGTTATTAATTGTTAATCTGTTTACCGACATTAAGTTTTGTTTACCGCTATTAAGTATTAAGTTTGGTTATAGTATATTTGGGCTGAAATTAAGAGACAACTGATTCACCCCCCCCTCTTAGTTGCCTCTGGGTCCTAACAGGAACCACTCTTTGTATGGCTTCTTGGATCAACTTATTCTATGAAGATGAAGTTTGAATCAGGTCCCAAAGTAAAATCTTAGGTATTATTCTATGGTGTTTCTCAACAATATTAGGTTCTTTATCAACATGCTTCTTATGATTATGAGGGGAAGGAAGGGAAGTGAGAAGAAAAATTGAGATATTTCCTTTTGACACAAACATTAAATGAGTTATTCATTTCAAAACCATTTTTTAGTTCTAGTTGTCTTTCCATATCACCTCTTGGGTTCTCTTCTCATAATTAGAAACATGAATGGTATTGACTTGATTAAGCTTTTCTTTCTCCAAGGATACATCTTTAGAAGGCAGAGAATCAAGGAAATTTATAATGATTTCATATTCTTTCTCCAAGGTATCTTTATGGGTAAGATACACTTTAGGAAAATGACAAAAAAAAATCATTAATGCTTCATCTCTAGTGTGAAATTCATTTAAATTAAAAGTGGGTATGGTATCACTAGGAAAGATAGTGACAATATCATTCGCTTGCACCAAATGATCCTCATGGGGGAGGTACATTTTAGGATAAAAATCACTCTTCAAATAAATAAAACTGAAATTATTGAGAAGGAGCTTTCCTTTGAGCTTCATGCCAAAGAGACTAGGCTTTTGGAGAACCTTAATTAATCCTGTGTATGGAAGAAATTTTTTGGAAACTGTAGTGTCGTAAATTGTACACCCTTAATTGGGTGGTACAATTCCCATTTAGGTTAGCACCCACCTTAGTGTGTTTGCATCTTGCATTTAAAATTCCCTTTAAGTATTTAATTAATTAATTAAATTAAATCTAAAGTCTTCTTTCATCACTCTACACATCATAAAATTGGTCCCTTTACCCTAAGTGTGCCCCTTTTTATTTTATTCTTTCAATTAATTAATTCATCAAATACCCTAATTATGTCCTATTTCAACCTTCAAGGCTTGATTTCACATATCTATGCATCTCAATTTCCCACATACTCCTAGAATTGACTTTAGAATCATAATATATTGCTTCCCCAAAAATTTGGCAAAAAGTTGGCCAGACCACTTGGTCCCAAATTTTTCTCCCCAAATTTGGGGAGCATGTTTTGTTGGTATTTAAATGTTTAATCCTAGAAATTGGTGAAAAATATCATTTCTAAGTCATCTTATGACTCATAACAAAGTTAGGGTTTCATACATATAGCCTTTCCTTTTCCTCATTTGACGGATCCATCTACAAGAAATTGAAGGAGCCTCTTATGAAGTGAAAGTTTAGGTTACATGGACTCTACAATCATCAAATCAGGCATTCAATCAAGTCTACATTAATAATCTTCAACATCAATTTGGAGCTGTAAAGTGGAAAATTGGACCCTAGTGACTCCCAACCTAGGAGAGAGAAAGGAAGTCACTAGAATAATTTTTACTTGGAGGAACTTTACATTCAAAAGAGGGGCTTGAATCCACTAGAGCCAAATCCAAGGGAAACAAGGATGTGAATTCCAAGTGGATTGTAAGGGTTGAAGTGTGATTTACCCTCTTTTGTAAATGAGAAAGTTGACTTGTTGACTATGTGGAATAAAGAGAGAGATTGAGTGAAATGAGGAGCTTCTAGTTTGGGATCGCATTGTAACTTCGGATCTGAGCTAATTAGATTGATACAGATCTACCCTACAAATTTAAAGAAAAGTCATCAGGACCATGGTGGGAGTGTACATGGTCCTCCACAAAATCCGCAAAATGAAAAGGGTTCTTTTGTCTCTGCAAATAGAGCCCAAACCTGTAATTACAGCTACACACCTACAACCTACACACATAAAAGAAGGGGAGAAGGGTTGTGGATAAGGTTTTGCCTCAATCAAATCCTAGTTGAGGAATCAACCTTGAAAGAAAGTAATTGCAAATGTTGAAATGTAAATGATGGAAGTGTATACCTTGTAGATCTGCAATTTATTGATAATGATTGCTTTTCTTCTTGAATGTAACCACAAGTGTTGTATGAAATGGCATATAACATGATTAAACCCTAACACACAAATGCTTGCAAATGAATGTTGTAATGGTGCTCTAATAGATGAATGAAGAAGAATTGAATTCTTGAATTCTTGATGATGACCTTGAAATCCTGTATCCTATCGTTATGCCTCTCATCCTTCTCTCAAATAAAGGAATTGAATCCCCTTTTATACATGCCTCAAGGATTAATTTTCAACCACCAAAGGTTGAGAAAGAGAAATTACAAACCCCAAAGGAAAATTATGCATAGGAGACTGGGAAGACCTAACTTAGGGCCACCCTAAGGGGTAGGGATAGGGGCACCACACCCCTATCCTTCCCTATTTTGGGGCCTACACATGGTCTAAAGAAGCCATAGATCTTGAAGGAGGAAGGGTGATGGGGTGAGAATGTAGAAATAAGTATTGGCTAGGGAAGAAGATGTCATCGCCAAGGTGAGGACCTAAAATGTAGTTAAAATTGTAGGGGTCACAATTTTATGACACCACATGTAGCCCCACTTTAGCGGGAGTATGGCCTATGCCAATATTGTTGGGAAAGTAGAAGAAAATGAAAGATGAAGACAAGGGACATGAAGCAATACCACAAGGAGTATAAGACATCACTAATATTGAGGAGCAAAAGGCCCCAATCTTAGGGTCTCAACTCACACCAAAATACACAAGAGAACACAAAACAAAAAGGAACAAGAAACACAAAACAAAGCCAAAGCACAAATGACACATGACAAGAACAAGACACATGATGACAAACCAGCTAGCCAAAGAGACCTCGATACTCAGATGTTCCAACAACTAGTTAGGACACAAAGACCAATGCCATCACATAAATAAAAGTGATCACATAAAAGAGAAAAGATGACATCATCCATGAACCATCAATAGAAAAACTATGGGTTCATGAGAGAAAGGAGAGAGAGGATATGAATACACACTTTGGTGATCCATGAGAAGAAAGGCGAAGAAGAAAGAAACCATAGATGTCTCACCCCTAAAACTAGGTGATCCATGGAGAGAAGGACATGGAAGATCTCGCCCCTAGACCCTATCTAGGTGATCCATGTAAAGGGAGAGAGTGAGAACACTGTTAGTTGCCCCCAACATCATGTGTGTGTTGGCATTTTCACAAAGATTGCATTAATGATATGTTGTGTTATCATTGATGTCAATTAACTGGTAATGATATTGTTGATATTATTGTAATATTGTTAGTGAAAGTGGCAGGAACAATTTGTGAAGTAAATCGGTAAACCCTACTTGTTGTTTTTGATAAACCCTAACCGATTAAGTTTGGTAAATTGGTTTTATTGGTTTATTATATGATGATGACTAGTAATGATTATGACACGTATGATTTCTGTATGAAGACAATTCCAAGAGATTTTGGTAAGTTGTTGTAACATTTTTTGTCTAGGGAATGAGCAAATGTAGTGCATCTGATGCAAAGTGTGTGATGAGTTACTAAGTTCGATGAAGTGGTGATCAAGGATAGATCAATGTTTTCTTGATTAATGTGAATAGATTTCTATATAATCCAATGGTCATACTTGAACCGATTTGTTTGTAATCTCTTTGAGAATTAGGTTTTAGTTGTGTTACCAACTTGATTGAATTGTTTATAAGGTCGATGAAGTTGTTTAGTTTAATGAGTTGGCAAAGAGTGAGCACAGATCAGTTGGGTGTGTGATTGCAGAACCGGATGATGTATCTACAGTTTGAGTAAAGGCAGAAAGGAGCATGAAATTGATCTGATCAAGCAAGTGTAGTGCTATTCAGATAGATTAGCGAACTCCTGTTGTTTTCTAACAATTACAGCAGAATTGAAATCCCCTAACTGGGTAAGCTCTAACAAGCTTGGTGTTATTCAAATCCTCTAACAAGGTGATCCATTAGATTGGATTTTCAAATCCTCTACCAAGGTTACTCCTTACAAGGTTTTGCAAGGCATTTGTAGCCAATCTCTTAACCGAGTGATTCCTAATAGGATCAGTTTAGATAGTTGTTTACTGTTAATTTATTGTATCAGTCAACTGGTTTATCTTATGATTTTTAATCTTGATAGAGGTATTACATTGTTAGTTCTAATTTACTTTGAGAGATTGATTTTTGAGATTGGTGAAATTCGTAGCAGTTTTTCTATCTACTGATTCACCTTCCCCCCTCAGTAGTTGACCAGATACTTATTATTTCATCATACCATCAATTGGTATCAGAGTGCTACAGGTCCTCTAAGATCTAAGCCTAATAGCTTGAGGTAAAGATGTTGATGATCATGATGAATAAGAAAGGTTCAAAGTTTAATAGAGAGAACTATAGGATATGGAGTGACATAATGAAAATTTATATCAAGAGTCTGGGAGGCCAGTATAGGGAACATGTTGATACTAAGTATGTTGCACCTAATGGGATGTTGACTAATGATCAGAAGAAAGAGAAACAAAAAAATCATCAAGCATTGGAGGCTATTATTAGTTCTTTGCCTTATGCTGAGTATGTAGATGTTCATGGTCTTGAAACCACATATGAGGTATGGAAAAAACTTGAAGAGATTTATAGTGGTGATGAACATGTTAGTATTTCTAAAGAAGAGAGTCTAAGAGGAAAGTTTGATGACATGCAAATGGCTGAAAGAGAGAATATCCAATAGTATGGTCAAAGGATAAAAGAGATAGTTGGTGAAATTAAGAGTGCAGGAGGTAAAGTGGAAGAATCCACAGTGATCAGTAAGGTACTGAGAACCCTGCTACTGGTCTGCGCTATCTGGGTTATAGCTATTCAGGAGCTGAAGTCCAATGAAAAAACTAAGGTAACGCTTAACTCCATCATTGCCAAGCTTACTACTTTTAAATTAAATGGTTATGATGGTAGTGTACAAAAATCTGAGTCTACATTTAGAGATTCTATTTCTAACCCATCTATAAGAAAAAATAGAGATGCCAGTAAGAGTTATGAATCTAGATCCAGCAAAGAAGGTAATGATGAAGACAATTTAGTTGAGCTTGAAGCATTGTTGGTCAAGTAGTTGCCTAGAGGTATAGGAGAATATAGAGGTAAAATACCTTTGAAATGTTTTGCATGCAACAAGACTAGACACATTGCTGCTAACTATCTTAATGGTGATAATGAGCACAAACGAGATAAATTCAAGAAGTATAAGGGTAAAGGCAAAATATATTGTCTTATTGTTGTTGATGTCGGTATCACTAATTTGGAATATGATGGTGATGCTAATGAAGACATTGTTTTTGTATCCATTAAAGAAGAGATGTCAGACTAGAAGGCATTAGTATCCAGAATGGATAACTCTGATGATTGGATCATTGATAGTGGTTGTTCACATTACATGACTGGTGATCAGAGAAAATTTCTTTCTCTGAAGGAATTTGATGGCAGAGTTGTAAGATCTGGTAATGACTCACCCTACATGGTTAATGGTAGGGAACTATTTCTCTTAATGGAGAGAGTAGTACAGATGATGTCTACTGGGTTGAAGGTTTAAAGAATAGTCTTTTAAGTGTGGCACAAATGAATGACAGAGGATAGCCATTAGAATTTTAAAATGGTATGTGCAAAATCTGTGGCAATAAAGGTGAACTGATTGCAACCGGGAAGCAAACTAAAGGTAACTTGTTTCAACTTAATCCTAAAGTTAGCAACTATTTAATTGCAAAGATAGATGATAGTTGGCTTTGGCATAGGAGATTTTATCATATAAACTTTGATAACATTATTAAAGTGAGTAAGTCCAAGACAATGAGAGGTTTTCCTTAGTTAGACAAACTAGTTAATGCTCTATGCAAATAATGTCAATTGGGAAAGATGACATACTCAACTTCCAAGAGAAAATCTTTTTCAATGGAACATTTGTTTGATTTGGTTCATATGGATCTTTGTGGACCAATAAGAATAAGTGACATATATTTTATGATCTTCACTGATGATTGCTCAAGGATGATGTGGGTCACATTCTCAAAGGATAAGACTGAATCTTTTTGTAAGTTCAAGGCATTCAGAGCCTTAGGTGAGAAAGAGAGAGGTAAGAAGATAAAGTGTCTGAGGATAGATGAGGGTGGTGAATTGAGTTCTGAGGAATTCACTAGGTATTGTTAAGAAAATGGTATCAAACAACAACTTTCTACACCAAGGACACCATAGTAGAATGGTATCACAAAGAGAAACAACCGGTCAGTTGTTGAAGCTGCTACAATGATGTTGATACAAGGAGGTGTAGCGAAAACTTTCCAGAGAGTAGCTATCAGCACAACTGTCTACACTATGAACCAAATTCTAGTAAAGAGAGGTAAGGACAAGACTCCTTATGAATATTGGTGTGGTAGATCACCTAATGTTAGTTATATCAAAATATTTGGAAACAAATGTTTTATTAAGAGAGGTGATTATATTAGCAAATTTGAGGCTAAAAGTGATGAAGGTATATTTCTTGGCTATTCCACCAAGAGTAAGGCCTACAAGTGTTTCAACAACCAAACACAAAGAGTTATTGAGAGTGATGATGTTTGAGTGGATGTAAATCCTTAATTTTTGGAGGAAACCAGTTCAAAGAAAAAGCATGAAGATCCTTGCATTTTGTTTTTGTAACCATAAACTGTGAAATCTAAAACCGGCAAAGCAAATATTGATGTACCAGTTCAACCAGAACAAATAAATTCAGAAGAGATGATGATAATGAAGAAGCTGAACCTGAAGATAATGATCACGTTATTCCAAGATATGTGAGATTGAATCACAATCCTAAACAAATTATTAGGAATAAGGATCCTGGAGTACTAACCAGAGGAAGAATCAGAGATAATTCTTGCATAATCTCCACTATTGAACCAAGAACTGCTAAGGAAGTATTTGGTGATGATCATTGGGTTAAAGCTATGGAGGAGGAATTAGATCAAATTAAGAAGAATAACACATGGACCCTAGTACCCTGACTAGTAAATAAAAATGTGATAGGTACTAAGTGGGTATTCAGGAACAAGTTGAATGAAGATGGTGTTGTAGTTCGCAACAAAGATAGGTTGGTTTGCAAAGGTTATGCACAAGAGGAAGGAGAAGACTATGGTGAGACTTTTGCACTAGTAGAAAAACTGGAAGATGTTAGAACTATATTTGCATTTGTAGCACACAACCAATTCAAGGTATACTAGATGGATGTTAATTCTACATTTTTGAATGGGATACTAGAAGAAGAAGTATACATAGAGTAGCAAGTTGGTTATGCTCTGACCGATAAGAAAGACATGGTATGCAAATTGCATAAACCTTTATATGGATTAAAGTGGGAACCATGAGCATGGTATGAAAGGATTCATGCATATCTGATGAAGATAGGCTTTCTGAGAACTAGTGATGATAGTAACTATAGGTCCTGAGGACAACTGAGAGGGGGGGGGGGGTGAATCAGTTGTCTAATAAATTCAAACTAAAATCTTATTAACCAACTTATTGTTTAATACTGGTAGGACAGTTAATTGTGTTGGTAAACAATGTTAACAGGAAATGCTATACCGATAAGAATTAATGCATGAAACATAAGCACAAAGTCAACCACAACACATGACACAAATATTTGTACGTGGAAACCCTATAAGGGGAAAAACCATGGTGGGAAACCTTACCCACAATCAGATGATACTACTATAGATAGTAAGTGTACAAGAGGGGTCTGCACATGCAGAAAGGCCAATAGCTTAGAGCTCACTACTCAAACACGAATGGGAGTCACATTGACTATAGTTGGATGGTTAAATCCAATGAGAATGTACTACACAAAATAGCATCTTCATATGCTGGATTCAGTACCGGTGTAATGCTGATATGCTTCTACAAAATCCTAGCTTCACCTTCAAATGATGTCTTCGTGTATACCTCTGCTTAATCTCCCATATACCTTCTTACAATTATTTTTCGCATTCCACACTTGATTTTACAAATAAAATCTTACATTTATGCCATACCCTAAGACCAATTTTAGTAGGTCGGCTCTACAAGATATTACATTAAAGCATTTTACAAAAAATACAATATCCGATGCAATAACCGATTGAACATGTCAGCTTAATGCATTTACAACAATAATAAATCATCTCCATAGTGTGCCATGCTGATCTGGAAAAGATAAACCTACCAGTGTAAACCTAGATAACCTGGACCTATTTGCCAATAAAAGCAAATATGCAAATAAGAATATACCAATGATATTTCTTCAAGGAAAAGTGTCCACATGATGTCTTTGACATTACCAATTGTCTTCCATGTCATTGCAGGTACCGGTGAACATTATATCCTGTCGGTTAACCATATACCGGTAATTGTTTGAGCATTTTACTGATTACCGGTGAATGTTGTTGGATCTCCAAAGTAGGTGTATTTAGCAAGTGTTGACATTAATGACAAAACCATACCAAAATACCAACAATCTCCCCCTTTGGCATTGATGGCAACACAAGATGGAAAAACCATCAAAGTGCCAAAATAGAAATGCCTTGTACAAAGACCAATTCTCCCCTTAGGAGTAACATGTGTTTATACAAAGATTTATTTACAATACCAATCTCTCCTCAAAAAGATAATCATTTTTCATATATTTTTCTTTAATGTTTTTCCATATATCTCTCCCCCTTTGACATCAAATGCCAAAGTCACAAAAAGGTCAAGTTCATACAAAATACCAACCAATTCAATATACCGACTACTCCCCCTGAGAAGTAGCTTCCTCATCATATACCGAAATAAAAGATTTGTCCATTTAATTCTGCCTCTTGATGACAATCATCAACTGTCTAAGTCTCTACCGGTGGAGGTAAGACTCTGAGCTGATCTCTGAGATACTCAAAAGTTTCCTTAGGCAAAGGTTTTGTAAAAATATCTGCAAGTTGTTCTTTAGTATTCACATAAACCAGTTTTATTTCCTTTTCTTCAACTTTTTCCCTTAGAAAATTTAGTTTGATAGAAACATGTTTTGTTTTAGAATGTAATACTGGATTGTTAGATATATCAATTACTACAGTGTTATCACAATATATAGTAATAGGTTCTTTGCATTTTACCTTTATGTCTTTCAACATTTGCTTAAGCCAAAGTACCTGTGTACAGTTTGTTGCTGCTGCAACATATTCTGATTCTACTATTGATAATGATGTACAACTCTATTTCTTACTTAACCAAGAAACTAATCTCTTTCCAAGAAAGAATGCTCCTCCAGTGGTGCTCTTTCTATCATCCACATCTCCTGCCCAATTTGCATCTATGTATGCATATAGATCAAAATTTTCATCTTTAGGATACCATAATCCAGGATTTGTTGTGCCTTGTAATTACCGAAAAATCCTTTTTACTGCCGATTCATGATTTTCCTTGGGATTACTATGAAACCTAGAAACTATACATACTGCAATCATCATATCAGGTTTGGTTTGTGTCAAATACAATAAACCTCCTATCATAGATTTGTATCTAGTTGGATTAATAGGTGTAGATTCATCCCTTTGAGATAATTTGTCATTTGTAGTCATAGGTGTGCTTACCAGTTTAGCGTTCTCCATCCCAAATTTCTTGAGTAGTTCTTTCAAGTACTTAGATTGACTCAAAAATATGCCTTTATCAGTCTGTAAAATCTGCAATCCGAAAAAGAATTTTATTTCTCCAATCATAGACATTTCAAATTCATGCTGCATTTTAAGAGAAAATTCTTTACATAATCCATCTTCTCCTCCAAAGATTATATCATCAACAAATACTTCCATAATCAAAATGTCATCATTAGTTACTTTGTAATATAAATTGCTATCTTCATTTCCTTTAGTAAAACCAATTTTTAAGAGATACCTATCCAATCTTGCATACCAGGCTCTTGGAGCTTGTTTTAGTCCATACAAAGCTTTTCTTAATCTGCAAACCATATCATTGTTATCTGTCAAAGAAAATCAATCAGGTTGTTCAATATAAACTTCTTCTTCAAGATCTCCATTCAAAAATGCACATTTAATATCCATTTGATAAACTTTGTAATCCTTGTGAGCTGCAAAGGCCAGGAATAATCTAACTGCCTCAATTCTAGCTACTGGTGCAAAGGTTTCATTGTAATCAACTCCTTCTTTCTGAGAATATCCCTTACACACTAGTCTTGCTTTATTCCTGACAACCTTACCATCTTCATTGAGTTTGTTTCTAAATACCCATTTGATTCCAATTACATTTTTATTTTCAGGCTGGGGAACTAATGTCCAAGTATTATTTTTCTCAATTTATCCTAATTCTTCTTCCATAGCTTTAATCCAAAATTTATCTTCACATGCCTCATTGATAGATAATGGTTCAATTTGAGAAATAAGACATACCTCTTCATTTGCCAATCTTCCTCTTGTCATGACTCCTTTAAATTTGCTTCCAATTATCTAATCTTCAGAATGATTCAGTCTTACATACTAGGGTGTCTTAGTCTGTTGTTGTTCTCCAATTATTGTGGTATCCTCTGATGATACCGGAGTAACTGGGTCATCATTCTGTATCGATGGATTTACTATTGGTTCATTTGTCATAATTTCTGTTACCAGTTCAGAATCTATATATCTTGAAGTTCCTCTGAATTGTTCATCAATCTTTACATTTGTATTCTCAACAATTTTCTATAATCTTTTATTAAAACATCTATAAGCTTTACTCTTAGATGAATAACCAAGAAATATTCCTTCATCACTTCTAGGATCAAACTTGCCAATATACTCATCTCTTCTAATATAACATTTACTTCCAAAAATTCTAAAATACTTAAGAGTAGGAGTATTATCAAACCATAGTTCATGAGGGGTCTTACCAGTTTCACCTTTGATGTGAACTTTGTTGAATGTATAGACAGCAGTGCTTACTACCTCTCTCTAGTACACATGTGGTAGATTTTCTTCTGATAACATACTTCTTGCTGCATCCAAAATAGTTCTATTTTTCCTTTCAACAACTCCATTCTGTTGTGGTGTCTGAGGTGCTGATAACTGTCTTTTGATTCCATTCACTTCACATAAGGTATTAAAATCTCTAGATGTGAATTCTCCTCCTTGATCTGATCTTAAACATTTAATTTTCTTACCAGTTTCATTTTCAACCATTGATTTGAATAGTTTGAACTTCTCAAGTGCTTCTGACTTTTCTCTGAGAAAAGTAACCCAACACATTCTAGAATAATCATCAATAATTAGCATGAAATATCTATCACCTTGTAAGCTTTTAGTTCTAGCGGGACCACATAAATCAATGTGAATTAAATCAAGAGCATTATTGGATTTTTCTGGAATACTTTTGAAACTAGCTCTAACCTATTTTGCAAATTGACATTCCTTGCAAATTATATTCTGAGGTTTCACAATTTTAGGTAGATCTCTAACTGCCTTAGAAGTACTAATTTTTACCATGCAATCAAAATTTACATGACATAGTCTTTTATGCCATAGCCAACTTTCATCTATATGAGCAATTAAGCATGCCTTTTCACTATTATTCAAATGAAAGATATTACCTCTAGTCTGATTACCAGTTGCAATTTCCAAACCAGTTCTATTCATGATTTTGCATTTTCCATTTTTAAATTATAACTGAAAACCTTTTTCAACTAATTGACCAACACTTAAAAGATTATGTTTTAATCCTTCAACATAGTAAACATTGTTAGTGTTATGTTTACCATCAAGTGATATTGAACCCTTACCTTTGATTGAACAGGCTTTGTCATCTATGAATCTTACTAAACCTCCATTGTATTATTGAAAGTTCAAGAATTTTCCTTTGTCTCCAATCATGTGATGTGAGCATCCTGAGTCAATAATCCATTCATCCTTTGATTCAACTTTAGCTGCTAGGGCTTGTTCTATTGGTGGAGCAATAGGTATCAATTGATCTTCTGTTATAGCAACAAAGACCCATTTGTTGTCTGTTGGATCTTCATCAGAATCATCAGTCACACCTTCATTAGCAATGTAACAGGATTTATCTTTGTTTTTCTTAAATTTGTATCTCTGATATTTAGGATTATGTTTGTATGTCCTTCTAGCTACTTCTCTTAGTCTAGCATGTCTATCAGGGCATCTTAAAGCCATATGACCAATCCTATTGCAATTGAAACATTTAAAGGGTGCTTTACCTTCATACTTACTTCCAATTGGACCTTTTGGCATTTTTCTTGCAAATAGTGCTTCAAGTTCTTCAAGCTCTTCATTCTCCTTCCTAGTTTCTTCAAGTTCTCTTGCATAAAAGGCTCTCCAGTCTGATTTTTCAAAAGATGGAGTAGATGATGTTGATGCTTTGAAGGCCAAATCAGTTTTTATAGCAACAGGACCAAATTCCTCTATTTCAAAGCTGAAAGTTTCCCAATCAATGTATCCCTAGTTACTGATGTATTAGGCATTGTTCTCAGCTCATTAATAGCAGTAACCTTCATTTTGTATGCCAATGGCAAACCTCTTAAGATTTTTGAAACAATCTCATCTCCACTCAAGGTTCCTCCACAACATTTGATACCTAAAACAATTCCATTTACTCTTTCCATAAAAGTAGAAATTCTTTCATCTTCTTCCATTTTCAGATGTTCATACCTGACTCGGAAGCTTTCAAGTTGTACAATTTTGACTGTGGAATCCCCTTCATTCAGTGTTTCCAAATGATCCCAAATAGCTTTTGCAGTAGATCTATCTGATAAGCCCATGATTTGTTGATTTGATAATGCACTCAAAAGTTCTTCTCTTTCTTTGCAATCATTTTCTTCATCTTTGCCTAAAGTAATAGGAGTAGGCTAACCAACTACCGCAGCAGTATAACCATTCTTAGTAACCTCCCAGATGTCCTTACCAATGCAATTCAGATGTGTCTCCATTCGGATTTTCCATATTCCATAGTTGGTTCCATCAAGTTTAGGACTATCCTTCCTAAAATAATTAGTAGACATTGGATCTCCTCTAGTTGTTAAACTTTTGCAAAAAACGGACTAAGCTTTGATACCAATTGTAGGTCCTGGGGACAATTGAGAGGGGGGGGGTGAATTAGTTGTCTAATAAATTCAAACCAAATTCTTCTTAACCAACTTATTGCTTAATACCGGTAAGACAGTTAATTGTGTCGGTAAACAATGTTAACAGGAAATGCTATACCCATAAGAATTAATGCATGAAACATAAGCACAAAGTCAACGACAACACAGGACACAAATATTTGTACGTGGAAACCCTGTAAGGGGAAAAACCACGGTGGGAAACCTTACCCACAATCATATGATACTACTATATATAGTAGATGTACAAGAGGGGTCTGCACATGCAGAAAGGCCAACAGCCTAGAGCTCACTACTCAAACACAAATGGGAGTCAGACTGACTACAGTTGGATGGTTAAATCCAATGAGAATGTACTGCACAAAATAGCATCTTCATATGCTAGATTCAGTATTGGTGTAATGCTGATATGCTTCTACAAAAACCTAGCTTCACCTTCAAATGATGTCTTCATGTATACCTCTGCTTAATCTTGCATATACCTTCTTACAATTCTTTTTCGCATTTCACACTTGATCTTACAAATAAGATCTTACATTTATACCATACCCTAAGACCAATTTTAGTAGGTCGGCTCTACAAGATATTACAATAAAGCATTTTAAAAATAATACAATATCCGATGTAATAACCAATTGAACATGTCGGCTTAATGCATTTATAACAATAATAAATCATCTCCATAGTGTGCCATGCTGATCTGGAAAAGATAAACTTGCCGGTGTAACACTAGATAACCTGGACCTATTTGCCGGTAAAAGCAAATATGCAAATAAGAATATACCAATGATATTACTTCAAGGAAAAGTGTCCACATGATGTCTTCAACATTACCAACTGTCTTTCATGTCATTGCAGGTACTAGTGAACATTATATCCTATCGGTTAGCCATATACCGGTGATTGTTTGAGCATTTTACTAATTACCAGTGAATGTTGCTGGATCTCCAAAGTAGGTGTATTTAGCAAGTGTTGACATCAATGACAAACCATACCAAAATACATTTTTCAATGGGATACTAGAAGAAGAAGTATACATTGAGTAGCCAGTTGGTTATGCTCTGACTAATAAGAAAGACATGGTATGCAAATTGCATAAACCTTTATATGGATTAAAGCATGAACCAAGAGCATGGTATGAAAGGCTTCATGCATATCTGATGAAGATAGGCTTTCTGAGAACTAGTGATGATAGTAACATTTATCTCAAATCTAAAGGAGATAAAATACTAGCTAGCGAAGTATTTGTTGATGATATCATATTTGGAGGTAATGATGACATGAGCAACAATTTTGCAGATGAAATGAAAAATGAGTTTGAAATGTCTTTAGTGGGAGAAATAAAAAAGTTTCATAGGATTGCAAATACAACAAATGAAGAATCGTATTTTTGTCACAAAGTTTAAGTATGTGAAAGAGGTCTTGAAGACATTTGGCATGACTTTTTGTAAACTAGTTGGGACATCTATGGTTACAGGTTGTAAGTTTTCTAAGAAAGATGAGTCCAAATCTGTTAATAAGAAGGAATACAGGTCAATGATTGGGAAATTGCACTATGTTGTTCACAATAGACAAGACATAGCTCATGCAGTTGGCATAGTTGCTAGATTCTAGAGGAATCCTAAGGAAACACATCTGATAGCAACCAAAAGAATTTCTATATACTGGAAAGGCACTATTGATTATGGGTTATGGTATCCATATGGAGGAAATTTTTAGTTGAAGGTGTACACAGATGCACACTGGGCAGGAAATGTTGATGAATGGAATAGCATAATTGGTGGAGCATTTTTTCTTGGAGGAAGACTTGTTTCATGGAGTAGTAAGAAGTAGAGTTGTACTTCACAATCTACTTTTGAAGCTGAGTATGTTGTAGCTTACATGAATGGTACATAGGCTATATGGATGAGGCACATTTTGGAAGGTTTTAAGATGAATATTTCAAAACCTATAAAGATTTTATGTGATAATACAAGTACCATTAATATTTCCAACAACCCCATTTTGCACACATGAACTAAGCATATTGAATTGAAGTATCATTTCTTGAGAGAAAAAGTACAAAGTAAAGATGTGATCTTGGAGCATGTTTCTACCAAGGAACAACTTGCAGATATTTTTACTAAACCTCTTCCTAAGACTACTTTTTATTATCTTAGAAGTCAGTTAGGAGTTGTCCCTCTTCATGAAGTTAGTTAAGTATGATGTAGATTACATCAGTTCTGGAGCTACTTATAGAATTTTATAGAAGGATTTGTGTAGAAATGGATTTATTCCATAGGGGGGGCATCAAGTTGCAGATTGTTGATGATGCCCAGTGAAATTTGACATTAGTTCAATTTGGAATTGATGTCAAAGGGGGAGAAGAATTATGTGATTATGGGAAGGAGAACCATCGACAAGCTGAAGACATGGAGAGCATGGCAAATACTTGGTAATGTAAACCAGGATTTCTCTTCACAATCATGCATCAATCAATGGTATTGATATTTGTATTTCCATCAATGCCAAAGGGGGAGATTGTTGGCATTTGCATGAAGATTGCATTAATGATATGTTATGTTGTCATTGATGTCAATTAACTGGTAATGATATTGTTGATATTTTTGTAATATTGTTACTGAAACCAATAGGAAGAATTTGTGAAGTGAACTAGTGTAAACCTTATCTATTGATGTAACTGGTAAACGCTACTTGTTGTTTTTGATAAACCATAACTGATTAAGTCTGGTGAATTGGTTTATGATCTAATGATGAGGGGTAATGATTATGACATGTATGATAATTGTATGAAGATAATTCCAAGAGATTTTGGCGAGTTGTTGTATCAGTTTTTGTCTAGGGAATGAGAAAATGTATTGCATCTAATGCAAAGAGTGTGATGAGTTACTAAGTTTGATGAAGCGGTAATCAAGGAGCGATCAAGGTTTTCTTGATTGATATGCAAATATTGCTATGTAATCCAACAATCATACTTAAACCAATTTGTTTGTAATCTCTATGAGAATTAGGATTTTGTTGTGTGACTGACTTGATTGATTTGTTTATAAGGTCAATGAAGTTGTTTAGTTTAATGAGTTAGCAAAGAGTGAGCACAGATCGGTTAAGTGTGTGGTTACCGAACAAGATGATGTATCTACAATTTGAGTAAAGGTAGATAGGATCATGAAATGGATCTGATCAAGCAAGTGTACTGCTATTTAGATAGATCAACAAACTCTTGTTGTTTGCTAATAATTATAGCAAAATTGAAATCCCCGAACCAGGTAAGCTCTAACAAGGCGATCCATTAGATTGGATTTTCAAATCCTTTATCGAGGTTACGCCTTAGATCGTATTTCTTCTAATAAGGCATTTGTAGTCAATCCCTTAACCAGGTGATTCCTAATAGGATCATTTCTTAACAAGACTGATGAATACTAAGAGGGGGGGGTGAATTAGTATGCCAAAAATTGTTGTACTTAAACACTTTACTAGACTATGAGTAAACCGGTAAAATAGTTTAGCAAACAAACCGGTTAGCACACATGCAAACCAAATAGCAAATAATGCATTCACCCATAGAAGAACAAACACCTTAACACAAGAGATTTTGACGTGGAAACCCAAATGGGAAAAACCATAGTGAGATGAAACACACAAGTAACTATCTGTAGAATAGGAACTAGACCAGTTAAGGTCATACAATGTTCTTTACCAGAACAGATCCTGTTAGGAATTTGAATCTCTATTAGGAGATAAGTTCAATTAAAGACAACCTTGCTAGAGGATTTTAGATCCATAGATGTGAACCACCTTGTTAGAGGATTTAAAAAAGGGTTTTGGGCCTACCTGGTTAAGGGCTTTAGACTTGTCGAAGATGTGAGTAATCAACAAGTGAGTGATCTAGCAAATAGCACATATTGCTTGGTTAGATCCTTGATAGCTCATTCCTAATGCATTCCAGTATTACTTCAGTCTTTAACACATTCACACTCTATCTATCTTCCATAGACCCTGAACTTGCCTTTTGTGTGCTCTCTTACAAAAACTCATCAACCACCTTAAACCCTAGCGACTCTAAAACCCTAGACATGATGTCCTTATAAAGGAATCTGATTTCATGTTGGTCTAATAGGATTGCAATACAATTTCCTCGGTTCAATGCATCTAGACATATTTGGTAACATGACATAAAAAGCACTGCCAGAGTGTCGGCAACACCAAACAATCGGTGGATGGTAACTCATCACAAAATGTCGATTGGTAACTCATCATAGAGTATTACCGGTTCATACAAAATACCGGTTTAAGAAAAATATCGGTTTCCAGTTTGACAAAATGAAGACTGGGAAATATGAGTTGTTCCATTTTGTTCTTTCGTGTCGCTTGAGATCCTCGAACCGCTTGGGGTCTTCATACCACTTTAGATCAGTAAACACTTTCTGCAAAACACCGATAGTCTAAATATTATAATACATCATACTAGTTGGAATAAATACTATTTGAGCTTTAACTCATACATACAAAAAGTGATCTCAAATCAATTGTGTCTCCATCAATGACAATCATAGAATCAATCATTAAAAATGGCAACAACCTCTACCGAGTTTACTCCTTACAGGGTATTTCTTCTAACAAGGCATTTGTAGTCAATCCCTTAACTGGGTGATTCCTGATAGGATCAGTTCTTAACAAGACTGATGAATACTAAGAGGGTGGGGGGGGGGGGGGGGGGGTGTGAATTAGTATGCTGAAAATTGTTGTACTTAAACACTTTACTAGACTATTAGTAAATGCTCTAACAAGGTGATCCATTAGATTGGATTTTCAAATCCTCTACCGAGGTTACTCCTTATAGGGTATTTCTTCTAACAAGGCATTTGTAGTCAATCTCTTAACCGGGTGAATCCGAACAGGATCAGTTCTTAACAAGACTTTTTGTAAAGCTTTAACAAGATAGGCTCCTAACAGGGCAAACTTCAGAAGAGTTCAAATTGCTATCTTGTGAGTCTCATCTCACCGTGATTTTTACCTATTTTGGTTTCCACGTCAAAAATATTTGTGTCAAGTGGTGAATGTTTTTGTGGTTATGTTTTCATGGTTGTTCTACTTAACTACTTAACTATTTTGATAAGTCATGATAACCGAAAGCATTGAGAAATGAAGAAGTCATTTACTGTTAATTTGTTGTAACAGTCAACTAGTTTATCTTATGAGTTTTTATATTGATAGAGGTATTACATTGTTAGTTCTAACTTTACTTTGAGAGATTGATTTTTGAGATTGGTGATATTTTATTAGTTTTTCTATCTAGTGATTCACTCCCCCCCTCTCAGTAGTTGACCAAATACTTATTCTTTCATAATACCATCAGTGTGTGTGTGCAAGTGAGGTTTGGAGTACCTCATAAGAGTCTATGGATGAGTTTGCTACAACCTATATAGAATGTACACTACTAGTGTCAATAAAGGTGTGACATCCCGCTCTAAGAGTCTGTGCTTTGTTTTCGAGAATAAGAACCCTGCATAAAAGAAAAGTGGTGCCATCTTGCTCTAAGAGTCTATGCCCTAGTTTCGAGAATGACCCACTATACAAAATAAAAGTGATGACATCTTGCTCTAAGAGGTTACCCTCTTGTTCCAAGAATGTTCCACTATACAATAAAAGTGATGAGATCTTTCTCTAAGAGGTTACCCTCTGGTTCCAAGAATGTTCCATTGTACAAGAAAAGTGATGACATCTTGCTCTAAGAGTTTACCCTCTAGTTCCAAGAATGTCCCACTATACAATGCATGAGAGAAGTTTAATACAAAGGAGTAGTGTGGGTTCCCCCCCTTAAGATGTCAACATAGGTTTATATTGATATCTTAAATAATTTAGAACAAGGATACCTACCTTCATCACAAAGAAGATATCCACTATGCAAGAATTTCATAAATCCAAGCAAGAGAGGGAATACTCTTCAAGAAAGGATAAGATAGTTGAAAAGAGATATATTAACGGAAGTGTAAAGGAGGTCCTTGGAAGAGAAGATACTTTTGTTCAAAATGTCATCCTCCTCCAAGAGAAGTTGTCCTAGACAAATATAACATCTTCTAGAACAAGGAAAAATAGAGAACAAGAATGCAATCCTTCGTTCTATTCCTAGGTGAAAAGGGATTCTTGATGAAGGATGACACACTTTTAGCCCCAAGAGGGATGGGTGAATTTATTGTAGATGTACATTACCAAGTGTAAAAAAGGTTGTAGTCAAGGACTACACCTCATGTATAAGAGAGAATCCTTGAACAAGACAACTAACAATTATGTACAAGGAATGACATCAAGTAATAAAATTCACAACATCCACAAAATAGGTAATAGTAGATCCTTAGAGGAAGAGAGATAGAGAGAAATCATTTCCCCCTTGGCGTAGAGACAATGAGAAGAGGTTACAAAATCTTCTAGAGATAGATTAAACATAAGCAAATACACAATGTACTTTCATGAATGCATGCAAGAAAGCACCCTAGTATGTGTAAAATACACATCTCAAGAAGTAGTAATCTTCAAAAGAAGGAAACAAAAAGCATCACATGTTCCCCAAGGGGGATTAAGAATATAGAAATGATAATAATGTATGAAAATTGAAGCCCCTAAAGGAAATAGTGATACTCGAGATAGAGAGAAAGGAATAGAAGTGTAAATCCTTGGCCCCCAAGTAAGAAGGACAACGGGAAAAAGAGGGACACATCTTCCAATGGTGTTTATTTTCAAATGATACACCTTCCTAATGGAAAAAATTCTTCAAAGAAAGGAATATGTACTTCTCTAGAGATTATTCCATGCAAGGGAGCATATCATGTTCGAGAATAATCACAACTATAGAAGAGATACCCCTTTCCACGAGAATGTGAGAAAGAGAAGAGGTGCATTACTTATTAAAGAAAATCCTCTCCAAGCAAAGTGGAAAACCAAAGAACATTTACATGCTCACATAAGATTAACTCAATGCAAGAAAGGAGATCTAATAATAAATAATGCTCAAAGATAAAGATAAATGTCTAGAAAGAAGAAGGAAAGTGGACTTCATGTTGCTGCCCCAATGTATATGAAATTGAAACAATACAACCACAAATGATAAAGAGCCCCCAGTTAAGTTGCCTACTTATGTCATAGGGTGAAGAGAAACATGAAGGGAAAAGAAGTGCTAAGGCACTATGCTTTTACTTAAAAAATATAGCTAGATCTTTTGTGAGACAAATTTGTTCAAGATCATATTTCATTTGAACAAATTTCTTAAATGCATAACATTTTCCAAGAGAATGTGAATATGAATCATGAAAATGAAATATTCAATACCATTCACTTGCTTAAGATTTTTGTTTTTATTTTGAGGAGGAAAGGAAATGTTCTTATCACATTTCAATCTCCAATAGATTCTTGTAGCTAATCTTTTAGGATGGTAAATATCTTCTTGACGTGAAGGGGAAGGATTGTTAGAAAAAGAAGATTCATTATCCATAATACTAATTTTTCCACTATCTATGCCATCTTGAATAGATTTTTGAAAGTCAGGGCAATCATCAGCATTATGGTCATGGTTTTTATGAAATGAACAAAAAGGATGTTTGAAGAAGAAACATTCTTATGGGCTCTTTTTATTTCTTTTTTTGAAGATGGTTGTTAATATTTTGGAGTCTAATGAATTCATCCATAGAAAGAGGAGTACCATTTCCTTAGCCTCTTGTAGTAGTTCATGTAGGAGGGTTTATAGGGAGACGAATTCCATGCTCAAATTTCCCAATTCCTTGTCCTTTAAATCTTGTTTTGCCATTATATGAAAGCTACGACTATAAGAATGTTGCAATTAACTAGATGGAGGAACAACATAATAAATTTGTTTGAAATCTAAGGTATAACGAGGAAGATTTGTAGATGGAGAAGGAGTATCATGTAAAGTGGCAATCTCCTTTACTTTTGTTGTTCACCAAAAGTGATAACCCAAGAACACCTCCAAATCTATCTATGAGATAGCCAACCTCAATCAATGAAACACTTTAGGGATTGGACAACATAACATAGGATCCTAATGATCCTCTTGCACTTCAGGTTCTGCTAGACCTAGGGGGGGACACCCTTTGATTCATTAAATACAATGATTATAGACACATAACTGCATCAATAATAAGTAGATAGATCATTCCATAAACTCACCAAATCTAGAAACACACAACAAATTGGCTAGATCTGTATAAATCATAAATGAAAATAGAGCCTGGAATGAGAAGAACACATGCCTAAACATAAAGGGAAATAGATTTTCTCTTAATTTGTTTGATCTGAAAGCATCCCCAAACTTGCAAGACTAGTGCCTTGTTCATTGGGAAATAGAGTCACACACAGAACTTTAAATATGTATCCTACTCACCAATTGGTTCTCCTCAAATGATATCCCTGCATTAACACCTTATATTAATGCATTACTCAGTTTCACTCACAAAAAATCATCAAATCTGGGACACATTCCATTATTCATGACTGATTATAGAATTTAAAACCTTCCTTGAAGGATACCCACAAACAATCACACAACTTCCTTGAAATTGACAAATTTCATCCTCCTTAAGGATTGAATTCATACTAATGAAGAAAACATATCACAGAGACAATATTGTGGGAAATTACTCATGCCTGACACAAGTAAAGTCTGCAACTAGAAAGCACATCTTGAATACTGCACTGTAATCCTCTGTACCCTGAAACCAAACAAAAGCATTTACAAACTTGAGTCAAGATATTCAGAAAATGGAAGCCATCAAATCTAGAGAATTTCCCCAAATTTTTGGAACCCCTACAATTCAGAAGAATTGAGAATAAGAAGTGGAGGGAAATATCAGATCTGTAATCGAAATTGCCAAGTGTCTATTTTCTCTAACTGAAATTCTTTACCTTCTTCTTTCCCATGGAAATTGCTCTCAAAATGTCTAATCTTTGTTGAAACAAAATTCATAACTACATTCCTCAGTTTGAGAGCTTTCTGGAAAAATAGAATACTTCATATTTTCGCAAAAAATACAACCCTGGGTGAACTAATCAGTCACATGTGCACAATCATTTAAATTTTTTGAATTTTTAATATAGTTTGCACTATGTATTTAAAATGATTTTAATTTTGATTTTTGCTCTGATTGTGCCTTGATGCCTTGCCATGTGGCAACCTCCGATTGGTTCATAGGGTCTACTGGGTGCCACCTCAACTGACACCTCATCACCACCACGTGTCTGCTTGCTTGTCATCCACCTAGGTGCCACCTTCGTGCCACATCATCGCCACTAGGACAGGACCTACTTGCTAGACATTTGACTGTACCTGCCACATCATCGCCACCTGGCTTTCACCATTTCAAAACCTCTAACAAGTGAGCATCTTGCCTTCGCGAAGTAGTGCGAGCCGTCCGATCTCTTGAAACTTGCATGATCTTTACCTCGTTGCATTTTCGGAAATTTTTTCGCCATTTCGCGGCCTCTAACGAGTGAGCACCTTGCCTTCATGAATCAATGCACTTTGTCAGATCATCTTGGACTTGCTCACTGGTTAAGCTGGCCCTCCTGCGCAAAATTTGCCTATCTGCCTCGGGAAGTGTGCCTATATGGAGTCCACCTATCATCATCTTTCACCTCCTGGTCACCTTGGAATGTGCACCCACATGCATGGGGTCTACCTTGGGTGCCCATCAGGCACCGTCCGTCAAAAGCATTGATGGCTTGGACATTATGCATTAGTGGAGATTTAGATTTAAATACCAAAAAGTTACCCTTCATAGTGAATGTGGGATAATGAATGATACCTCAGAATGCATTTTGAAGCAATTTTTGCAACTTTAATGGTGTTTTCTGTACATTTTATTGAAATTTTGATGCCCAAACACCACATAGGGGAGGGCAAATGTTGGTAAGGTCATGGACATTATCTTTATACCTACCAAATGCATTTGCTACATATTTAATGTGGCTTCCAAATAGCTACGCAGAGGGGGTTTCTATTGCTAAATGCATTTTACTGTTTTAAATCGTCCCCAATGCCTTCTTACCATCAGCTCACTCATCACTGGGGCTTCCATTTGCATTTTTTATGGTTTCCATACACCAACGTGAGGGAGGAGAGAATGCAGTTTTACATTGCCATCCTCATTTTCTCTGTGTCATAAACACTTTGAAGGTTTCCATACTCCTTCTCCTCCACCATCCACGCAGGGGAGAAACTGGTGTTGCATTTTCTTGTTTTCATTTTGTGCCCTTTTCACCAGATACTCTTCTACTGATCTACCAATTTCTTATCATATTTATGTCCTGATGATTTAATGGTTGTTATGCCTGATATTACTTTAGACATATGCATGTTATCTCTGATTTCGGTCTGATGCGACTGGGTATATATGCAAAGGACGCATAAAATTAGCAATAAAGATCAGAAACAACACTAAGGGAATCACTACTTCAGACATTCTAAGATTTGTAATTAGTTTCTATGCCTCCTTCACCATGTTGGGTAGGGGATAAGGGGGCTTTGTTTGATTGGCATTTGCCTGAATGTTCTATTGTTCCTTTCCTCCACCATCCACGCAGAGGGGTTATTGGACTACTATTGCAAAATTTCATTTGTTTAAAAGTTTCTATGGCCCCCTTTATGCCACCCTACCCATCCTCCACGTTTTTTACCTCTGCACTTACCCTCAACTGGCTTCCATGTAGGGAGGAAGTTGTTACTGCTACTAGAGGGAGAGCACATGAGGAGAAGAAGGATGCTAAAGGGGTTATAAAACTGTTGACATTATCCCCTTCCAACACCACGTGGGAGGTTTTTTTTATTTCTATGTTTCCTTGCTTGAAAAAATCTGCATTGCCAATTCACACACCATGCAGGAGAGGGGAAGACTCACGCCAAAGCAAAGGGAGATGGGGAGGCACGTGGAGCTCTTGGCTTTGATCTACCATTGCATTGTTGAAAAGATCAACCAATTGCTGCCCGCAAGAAGTGTTTGTTATTCCATCAAGACGTAGTAATTTGTAGCAAATTGACAATCAAATAAACCTTGAATAATATCAAAGGTCTGAGTGAAATTGGAACCGTGACCTCTCTATCCCTTATATAAGGAGATGATTGAAAAAACACAAGAGAGTAATGAATCTAAGTATTGAAGTTTTTCTTGACAAGTTGCTATCTAAGACTACATATTTCTCTCTTTGGCCTACACATTAGCATTTCAGATATATGTCCATCCATCCACATGTAACCAGTCAAATGAAGTCACCTTTCACCATCCTACTGGTGAATTGCAATTGAGCCAGGTCGGGCCCCAAAGTGGGTCCGACTAAAAAAAATTTTGTTTTCATGCAATTGACCTCTGAAAAGCTTCAGACACCTCAAACACACCTCTAGAAATGATTGGCAACATTTTCGGATCATTAGACTGAATTTTGCAACCTTCAGTCAATTACGTGACATTTTCGTACTTAATCGCAAATACGTAATTTTCAAAGTGGACAAAACACCTTTCTGGACCTTGCCATCTGACAGGTGTGTACTTTGATATGCAAGCATGAAATATACAAAATGGTTTCTCAAGACGAGTCCCGAGCGAAGAGATATTAATAATCAAAAATGACCAATTGGCTTTGTCGGCACTGCGGACCTAATGAAATCAATATTCTAGCAACACATGACGCCTTTCTCAAAAATATCAAATGACCTCCGTAGGCCCTCAAATTTGAAACATAGGTACCTTGAAGTACATACTAAATCTTTGAATTCTCAGCTTGACCAAAATCCTGACTAGACGCAAATGGTGTGCTCATAAAAACAACTACTTAAACTGATATAGCAATGAAAGTACGGATAACTGAAAATGATGGCTAAATGAACCCTTTTGAAAATGAATCAAACAGATTGGTAGGAGCCTGAAATTGGAAACATAGCTTGTCATTTATACTAGAATTAACCCAGAACAAACATTCTAACATGACGCTTACTGAGGCAACTTTTCCACTTGTGCAAAACAAGGCTCGGACTAGCTATCGAAATAGGGACTTGCCAAAACATAGAAACTACAAACAAATTGATCTTCAAAAACTGAGCAAATGGATTCATCAAGACTTGAACTTTAGCAGAATGACTCACATTTATGCATACAATTGAATCCATTTTTAAATTCTTCATGAAAATATACAGGACAAAAGATATAATCGCTCAAAGTAGGCTACTCAATAAAAACTACATTTGTGCCTAAAATGCACTTTCAGCTCACCCCTCGAAATGGGTACTTGATAAGCTTCTCCAAACTAAATTCTGAAAGTTACACATCACTGTATAGGCCAAATGAAAGGTGTGGGACATGAATACCGAGCCTTACCCTTTGAAAATCAACTGGCTCCACTTTCCCTCTCTCTAACTAGGCCTTTCAAATTGACTTATTTAGAAATGCAAAGAAAATTTTTGAATTGGGCCTCTAAACTTGACTCAATTTTAATGAGTCCCAACAGTGGCTCTAACTGGGGATGGTTGATTGCAAGATTAACACAAGAACATAGAGTCAATGGTTAAGCAGACCACCCAAAAATGGATCACTTTCTCATTTCTTCTCAAAAATAGGGCATCCTTATTCTACCCAAACAAGAGGGCACTTTATTGAAAACCACACAACTGAAGCAAAGCAACTATACAAAATATATAAGCATACTGACAACTGATCATAAACTGCTCAATCAATCTTAGCATTTACCTCTATCAAAAATCTGATTCTCATCACTTGATACCATGATCCAAACAAAGGCACTTTTCAATAACAGCTGAGCATAATTCTTATAATCAACATCTGTTGTCTCATTACTATAATAGCTGGTGTGCATACGTCTTGTCTGATTCTGAACTTTGTAATCACACACTACTTAAACACAAGTAATAACATGAGACAATTCACCATAGAGGCCATCCCAAAAACTGCAATACACTTCACTATCCCAATCAATTCTACCATTTGCAAGGGCATCATAATGCTGAATCTCAAAAATAAAACATTCATTTTCAACATTGTAATTCTTATCAGAACATACCTTATTATCATTTAAATCAATAGAATGAGGGACACTACTAACCAACTGATGCAAACAAGGAGCATAAATGTTACAACCCAAATTTGATACTTCACTATGCTGATCACACTCTATACTCTCCTTGTTTATCAAACTCAAAAATTTTGCATTCTCAACATCCCATTCATGGAAAAGAATGCATACCTCTAGCTGAAGCAAATTGTTAGCTAACTTTTTCCCTTTTAGGCTTACATCCACCTAAAACACTTTCATTTATGGTCTTAAGTAATCACCACACAACCCATGCCTCTTACCTTCATCATGAAATAATTTTTTACAACCCATGCTATTGCTATTCGGAATTTCATTAGTATTATGGACTGGTTCATCATTTACAACATCTAGTTGATCAGTTATTTCTTCATACAAAGGGTTAGAAACAAAATGAAGAATCCCCTTATGAACATTATGACACTGAAGTCATTGGTTCGTATCTATACCAACATTGAATAGAACATTAGTTAAATTGCTAAAGATACCATTTGCATTATCATCATAATCATTTTCATCAGACAAAGAGGAAAATGAAACTTGGTTGGAACAATCCTTAGTGTTCCATGTTTCACATCCATAAGATTTCATTCTATGACCATCATTCTCAAAATCGAGATAATCATTCTTATCTTGCCACAATTGATCTTCTTCACCAATAGAACACTCGTCATCAACCAGAGAATGAAAATGAACGTCATTGCCATTTACTTCATCAGATGAGTTTTCAGCATGTTCACTAAAATTTTCTGTGATAAAACAATCTGTTAGATCAACATTTTGATCAAGTGTACAAGCATTCAATTCACAGTCCTTTTTCGAAGAATCCTCTTCACTATATTGTAGAAGGTCTTCATCAACAACTTGAAGCATCTCCAATATTATCCACAACCTCAAGAGCCTTCTTAAGTTCTACAATCTTTTGGACTTGCATTACACTTTACTGTTCCATGTGAGATTCCATAAAAATTTGTCCATCCATGTGTGTTATATTTTCATTGCAATCATGCATACCCTTGAAATTTTCTGAATTAACATTGTGCATAGCTTTCAAAATAGAAAGATCATCAACATGATTACAAGAAGTGAAATCTGGAAATACATTTACTTCATCCTCAACACAAGTGACATTATCAATGTTTAAGTGAGGGTCAACTATTGTTTGTACCAAACAATTCTAATTTTCATCATATGGTACATTTTCACTTGCACAAACATCAGCACTTAGTAATCCCTCTGTATTTGGTATTTCAACATCAAATACATCAACAACATGTAAAGATTGATGGTCATCACCATCATTATTTTCATTAATATTATCCTAGAGAGATGCATGATTCACTTGGTAGTTAGTAGCCACATAATCAGCATAACTGGCATACAAATCAAATGGTACATATCCTTTGTATATATCTACCTCTGTATCAACATTTTCACAACACTTGCCATTGATCATCCCATCATTACTATGAGAGACAACTAGCATTAACAGCAAAGGTTCTTGACTCTCATTTAAATCTGAAACACATGCATCAACAAAACTTTTCAGAACTGTGGAGCTTGATGCACCTAGACAAGGAATGATTTTCTTAGCTTCACATGGTATTTCACCATTGAAGGTGCTTTGATAAGAAACTACAAAAGACACAAATCTCTTGGCTATCCCAAATTTCAATTTATTTTCCATGTCCCTAGCTATGTTAAAAGCTTCATGCAAAGTCTTGGGTTCTTTGTTTCTGAATAAGAAGCTCATCTTTTCATCAAATGGACTCATATAAACATCCAGACATACTTTATCATCAATTTTATACTTTCTGGAAATTTTGGACAAATCTTGTGAAAATCTGATATTAAACATTGGTACCAATTCATCTTCCCTGATTTGTATATAGGTAAATTCTTTCAGCAAGTCAGAATCACTCACCTGCTCATTGAATTGATGCATGAAATCTGAAACTAGTTCTTCCCATAAGGAAATACAATCTTCCGGCGAAAAAGAGAACCAATCCCTTGCATCCTGTTTCAATGATTGAACAAACAACTTCATGCATACATCTTCTTGGCAAATTTCAAACTCTCCTATCAAATCTGAAAATCTTTTCAAATGTTGACATGCTGATTCTGATTTCTTCCAACTAAAAATTGGCAAATACTTTCTAATTTCTATGGGTATGGGATTTGGGTAACCCAAAATATCTCTAAAATTTATAGCAGCATAATACTTCATACTGAAACTCTTTCTATTACATGGTTTTTCTATTTCACTGGACATGGTCATATGTGGAAATACACAAGGCTGAAAAACTTCACTATTCATTTATTCTTGCTCCCACAAATGATTATACAATCTTGGATAAAAACTTCAAGCACATATCCTTATACTAAACCTATTTCACAACATTGCTTGACATAAAGCTCTTCCTAAATTTGCATACTACGGAAGATAACATACACTGAATATTTTCCCAGCATAGATATGCAAACTAATTTGAAAACTTCTCTTTCCCTCTTTACTAGTGCTGTTCACTAAATGGGAAAATGACATTACACATTCTAATTTTCAGAACACATATCTTTGCATTTGAAACCTCTGAAAAATACCTGGAGATTTGCAGCTGTAAATCTTGTAGATCTAAAGATTTACTTCACATTTTAGCACTGTCTTTTACCTCAGAGTTGCCACCTCTTGCATACAGGATATTTTGAACAGCAGAATGCCATTCAACACAAATTTTAATTCTCTGTTTCTCCTTCAATCTCGCTGCAACCAATTTACTCCAGGCTATTTAACACAAATATGGAAAATATACCAGACTTATGTGTTACTGAAATCTTTTACTGCACCTTTTGTAAAACTTTTATGATGAAGAACTTATCTGAGTATACAACTATTTTAATCATCTACATCTCAATGGGATTTATCAAATCATCTACTAATCCCTCAAGTATAAAAGATATCTTCAGGTCTATGCAATCTCAATGGGCTGACTCAATTATATTTAGAAACAAAATTTTCAACCAGAGACTCTTAATATTTCATTTCTTCCCCAGTAGAGTCACCATTTTTGTTGTTCACCAAAAGTGATAACCCAAGAACACCTGCAAATCTATCTATGAGATAGACAACTCAATCAATGAAACACTTCAGGGCTTGGACAACATAACATAGGATCCTAATGATCCTCCTGCACTTTAGGTTCTACTAGACCTAGGGGGGACACCCTTTTATGCATTAAATACAATGATTACAGATAGATAATTGCATCAATAATAAGCAGATAGATCATTCGACAAACTCACCAAATCTAGAAACACACTACAGATTGGCAAGATCTGTATAAATCATAAATGAAAATAGAGCTTGGGATGAGAAGAACACACCCCTAAACATAAAGGGAAATATATTTTCATTTAATTTGTTTGATCTGACGACATCCCCAAACTTGTAAGACCAGTGCCTTGTTCATTGGGCAATAGAGTCACACAGAGAACTTTAAATATGTATCCTAGTCACCAATTGGTTCTCCTCAAATGATATCCCTGCATTAACACCTTATATTAATGCATTACTCAGTTCCACTGAAAAAAAAACATCAAATCTGGGACACATTCCATTATTCATGACTGATTATAGAGTTTAAAGCCTTCCTTGAAGGATACCCACAAACAATCACACAACTTCCTTGAAATTGACAAATTTCATCCTCCTTGAGGATTGAATTCATAATAATGAAAAAAACATATCACAAAGACAATCTTGTGGGAAATTACTCATGCCTGACATAAGTAAAGCATGCAACTAGAAAACACATCTTGAATATTGCACTGTAATCCTCTATACCCTAAAACCAAACAAAAGCATTTACAAACTTGGGTCAAGATATTCAAAAAATGGAAGTCATCAAATCTGGAGCATTTCTCCAAATTTTTGGAACCCCTATAGTTGAGAAGAATTGAGAATAAGAAGAGGAGGGAAAGATCAGATTTGCAATCGAAATTGCCAAGTGTCTATTTTCTCTAACTGAAATTCTTTACCTTCTTCTTTCCCATGGAAAATGCTCTCGAAATATCTAATCTTTATTAAAACAAAATTCATAGGTGCATTCCTCACTCTGAGAGATTTCTAGAAACATATAATACTTCATAGTTTGGCCAAACATACAGCCTTGGGTGAATTAATCATTCACATATGCACAATCATTTAAATTTTTGAATTTTTAATATAGTTTGCACTATGTATTTAAACTGATTTTAATTTTGATTTTTTCTCTGATTGTGCCTTGATGGCCTGCCACTTGGTGGCCTCTGATTGGTTCATAGGTTCTACTAGGTACCACCTCAACTGACACCTCATCACCGCCATGTGTTCGCTTGCTTGTCATCCTCCTAGGCACCACCTTGCACCACATCATCGCCACCGGGATGGGACCTACCTGCTGGACATCTGACTGTACCTACCATGTCATCACCACATGGCTTTAGCCATTTTGCATTTCACCTTTCACCATTTCGTGGCCTCTAATGGGTGAGCATCTTGCCTTCACGAAGCAGTGAGAGCCGTCTGATCTCCTGAAACCTGCATGTTCTTTACCTCACTGCATTTTTTAAAATACTTTTCTCTCTTTCATGCCCTCTAATGGGTGAACATCCTGCCTTCGTGAATCAAAGCGCTTCATCGAATCATCTCAGACTTTCTCACTAGTTAAGGCGACCCTCCTCTGCAAAATTCGCTTCTCTGCCTTGGGAAGCATGTCTGCATGGGGTCCACCTGTCGTCATTTATCACCTCCTGGTCACCTTGGGAAGTGCACCCACACGCATGGGGTATACCTTGGGCACCCATCAGACACCGTTTGTCAAAAGCCTTGATGGCTTTGACATTATGCATGAGTGGAGATTTACATTTAAATACCAAAAAGTTACCCTCCATAGTGAATATGGGATAATGCATGATACCTGGGAATGCATTTTGAAGCAATTTTTGCAACTTTAATGGTGTTTTCTATGCATTTTATTGAAATTTTGATGCCCAAACACCACGTAGGGGAGGGAAAATGCTGGTAAGGTCGTGGACATTAGCTTTATACCTGCCAAATGCATTTGCTACATATTTAATGTGGCTTCTAAATAGCTATGCAGAGGGGGTTTCTATTGCTAAATGCATTTTATTGTTTTAAATCGCCCCCAATGCCTTCTTACCATCAGCTCACTCATCACTGGAGCTTCCATTTGCATTTTTTTGGGTTTCCATACACCAACGTGAGGGAGGAGAGAATGCAGTTTTACATTGCTATCCTCATTTTCTCTGTGTCATAAACACTTTGAAGGTTTCCATACTCCTTCTCCTCCACCATCCACGCAAGGGAGAAACTGGTGCTACATTTGCTTGTTTTCATTTTGTGCCCTTTTCACTAGACACTCTTCTACTGATCTGCCAATTTCTTATCATATTTATGTCTTGATGATTTAATGGTTGTTATGCCTGATATTATTTTACACATATGCATGTTATCTCTGATTTCAGTCTGATGCAAATGGGTATATATGCAAAGGATGCATACAATTAGCAATAAAGATCAGAAACAACACTAAGGGAATCACTACTTCAGACATTCTCAGATTTGTAATTAGTTTATATACCTCCTTCACCATGTTGGGCATGGGATAAGGGGGCTTTATTTGATTGGCATTTGCTTGAATGTTTTGTTGTTCCTTTCCTCCACCATCCATGCAGAGGGGTTATTGGACTACTATTGCAAAATTTCATTTGTTTAAAAGTTTCTATGGCCCCCTTTATGCCACGCTACCCATCCTCCATGTTTTTTACCTCTGCACTTACCCATCATGTGGACTTTGCCGTGTCCAAACCTTCTCTATAGTTTCAAATTCGACTTGGTTTAAAATCTCTCCACCCTCAATTGGCTTCCACGCAGGGAGGAAGTTGCTGCTGCTGCTAGAGGGACAACACGTGAGGAGAAGAAGGATGCTAAAGGGGTTATAAAACTATTGACATTATCCCCTTCCAACACCACGTGGGAGGTTTTTTTCATTGCTATGTTTCCTTGCTTGAAAAAATCTGCATTGCCAATTCACACACCACGCAGGAGAGGGGAAGACTCATGCCAAAGAAAAGGGAGATGGGGAGGCATGTGGAGCTCTTGGCTTTGATCTACCATTGTATTGTTGAAAAGATCAACCAATTGCTCCCTGCAAGAAGTGTTTGTTATTCCATCAAGACGTAGCAATTTGCAACAAATTGACAATCACATAAACCCTGAATAATATCAAAGGTCTGAGTGAAATTGGAACCATGACCTCTCTATCTCTTATATAAGGAGATGATTGAAAAAACACAAGAGAGTAATGAATCTAAGTATTGAAGTTTTTCCTGACAAGTTGCTATCTAAGACTACATATTTCTCTCTTTGGCCTACACATTAGCATTTCGGATATATGTCCATCCATCCACATGTAACCAGTCAAATGAAGTCACCTTTCACCTTCCTACTGGCGAATTACAATTGAGCCAGGTCGGGCCCCAAAGTGGGTTCGACTAAATTTTTTTTTGTTTTCATGCAACTGACCTCTGAAAAGCTTCAGACACCTTAAACACACCTCTGGAAATGATTGGCAACATTTTCATATCATCAAACTGAATTTTGCAACCTTCAGGCAATTACGCCATATTTTCGCATTTAATCGCGAAGACGTAATTTTCAAAGTCGTCAAAACACCTTTCTGGACCTCGCCATCTGACAAGTGAGTACTCTGATATGCAAGAATGAAATCTACCAAACAGTTTCTCAAAAGGAGTCCCGAGCGAAGAGATATTAATTGGTGAAAATGACCAACTGGCTTTGTCGGCACTGCAAACCTGATGAAATCAATGTTCTGGCAACACATGACGCCTTTCTTAAAAATATCGAATGACATCTGTAGGCCCTCAAATTTGAATCACGGGTACCTTGAAGTACATACTAAATCTTTGAATTCTCATTTCGACCTAAATCCTAACTGGATGGAAATGGCACACTTATAAAAACAGCTACTTAAACTGATATAGCACTGAAAGTACGAATAACTAAAAATGATGGCTAAATGAACCCTTTTGAAAACCGATCGAACGGATTGGTAGGAGCCTAAAATTGGAAACATAGCTCATCATTTATACCAGCATTAACCCATAACAAACATTCTAACATGACACTTAATGAGGCAACTTTTACACTTGTGCGAAACAGGGCTCCGACTAGCTGTCGAAATAGGGACTTGCCAAAACATAGAAACTGCAAACGGATTGATCTTCAAAAACTGAGAAAATGGATTCATTAAGACTTGAAATTTTGCACGGTGACTCACATTTATGCATACAATTGAATCCATTTTTAAATTCTTTATGAAAATCAACAGGGTAGAAAATATAATCGCTCAAAGTAGGCTACTCAATAAAAACTGCATTTGTGCCTAAAATGCACTTTTAGCTCACCCCTCAAAATGGGTACTTGATAAGCTTCTCCAAACCAAATTCTGAAAGTTTCACATCACTTCATAGGCCAAATGAAAGGTGTGGGACATGAATCCCGAGCCTTACCCTTTGAAAATCAACTGGCTCCACTTTCCCTCTCTCTAACTAGGCCATTCAAACTGACTTATTTAGAAATGCAAAGAAATTTTTTGAATTGGGCTTCTAAATTCGACTCAATTTTATTGAGTCCCAACACCTTATCAAGCATATCCTTTGTAGGAGATTGAGGAGAAACATCTTCATCATCTAAAAGCTCATTTTTAATTATTTCTATGCAAGGGGAAAGGTCATGAATAAAATGCATAATATCATCTTCCCTACATATACTTTGATGTTGAAGATAGGTATTGGGAGAATAAGGAGGATCTAAAGATGTAAGAATGGTTATGTTTTGATATTGCCCCCCCTTGCTCAAGGGTATGTGGATGAGGAGAGGATGGGTCCATATTACTTTCCAATGCTTGCTCTCTTTTAGAAAGATCATTGGGTAAAGAATTAGATCTCATTTCATCCACACAAGATACCCTAGGAGAGGTACAAATATTAGGATGTCGAGGTTTGGGATCTATAAAATATTGAAGGTGATTAACAAAGGAAATGCATTTTGTTAACAACATCACCATAGTGCAACATATATGATACATGAAAGCTTTGAGATCAAATTAAAAAGATAATAATTTTGGTATACTATCAACACAATAGGACCAATTTCTATGAATAAAGAGAAGTAACATGAAAGAAAAGAAACTCTTATACAACACATGATTGTAGTAAATATATGTGAAAATCAATAACATCATATGTGAAAGAGCAAGAAAATCCAATTTATTAATTGCCATTGAAAGTCCCTTAATTTGCTAGAAAAGAATATCTAAAATTAGGACCCTTTTATGAAAATTAATTTTAAAAATTTGCATTTGATGAAATTTGAATTTGTGTTTAACCTTAAAAGATGTTAAAATTAATTTTCAAAATTTGCATTTGATGAAATTTGAATTTGTGTTTGACCTTAAAAGATGTTAAAATTGATAAAGTATGCCAATTTATGGATTTAAGCAGAAAAACACAATCAATTCCATTTCCTGAAATTTCAGGAAAAAAGTCGAGGACTGTAGCGAAAGTGCACATAGTCTGACCAACTTTTTTTGAACTTTTTCATGGATGATAGGTATTATGATATTAATATGGAATTAAAAAAAACAGCTGATTTGGAGATGTCTAGATCGGTCAAATTTGCAGTCAAAGGTTGAAAATGACTTAAAAATTAGGGTTTCATGATTTAACCACTGAATTTTCAGAACAAAGAGATAGATTTGAATTGTAATTTTGAAATAGAAATCAGATCTGAAACAAGCAAGTACAATTTTGCAGTTGACAAGCTTAATTTTCTCAAAATAAAAAATTAGGGTTTTTATACAATTAACCTCTAAAATTTGCAAATAGATCAAACTTGGAAATGAAAATTTGAAATTCAAATTGTAATTAATCAGATCTAATAATGAGAAATTAGAATTAATGTGCATTTACATCGGGCTCACCAAAATATAAAGTGGAAAACTGGACCTTAGTGACTTCCCACCTAGGAGAGAGAAAGGAAGTCACTCGGATGATTTTCACTCGGAGGAAATTTACATTCAAAAGAAGGGCTTGAATCCACTAGATCCAAATCCAAGGGAAACAAGGATGTGAATTCCAAGTGGATTGCAAGGGTTGAAGTGTGATTTACCCTCTTTTGTAAATTAAAAAGTTGACTTGTTGACTATGTGGAACAAAGAGAGAGATTGAGTGAAATGAGGAGCCACTGGTTCAAGATCACGTTGTAACTTCAAATCTTAGCTAAATAGACTAATATGGATTTAAAATGCAAATTTGGAGAAAATTCATCGAGACCGTGGTGGGAGTGTACATGATCCTCCACAAAATCCGTAAAACGAAAAGGGTTCTTCCATCTCTGCAAATGGACCCCAACTTTGTAATTATAGCTGCACACCTATAACCTACATGCAAAAAAGAAGGGGAGAAGGGTTGTGGATAGGGGTTTGCCTTAGTCAAACCTCGGTTGAGGAATCAACCTTGAAAGAAAGTAATTGCAAATGATGAAATGTAAATGATGGAAGTGTATACCTGGTAGATCTACAATTTGTTGATAATGATTGCTTTTCTTCTTGAATGTAACCACAAGTGTTGTATGAAATGGCATGTAACATGACAAAACCCTAACACACACACATATGCTTGTAAATAAATGTTGTAATGTTGCTCCAATGGATGAATGAAGAAGACTTGAATGATTGAATGTTGGATGACAATCTTGAAATCCCGTATCCTATCCTTATGCCTCACATCCTTCTCTCAAATGGGAGAATTAAATCCCCTTTTATACATGCCTCAAAGATTAATTTTTAACCACTGAAGGCCAACAAAGACGAATTACAAACCCCAAAGGAAAAATATACATAGGAGATTGGGCAGACCTAACTTAGGGACACCCTAAGGGGTGGGGACAAGGGCTCAGACAGGGTCTAAACCAACCACGTGTCTTGAAGGAGGGAGGGTGAAGGGGTGAGAATGTAGATAGAGGTCTTGGTTGGGGAAGAAGATGTTGTCGCCAAGGTGAGCACCTAAAATGTGGTTAAAATTTCACGGGTCACAATTTTATGACACTATAGGAGCTTTGAAGACATTGAAGAATAATAGGAGATCACCAAATGTTGATTGACTTGTACCTCTCCCTTGAGGTTTTGTATGGTTTCATGTTATTTTTTGTGTCTTTGTATTGAGCTTCATGAGATTCATTTTCAGATTTACAATCATGATTTAGATGCATTATTGAATTTGTGATTCAAGGAATTTATATTTACATTTACATTAGATATACTTTCTTATTATTTTAGGATCTTTCATAGACACAAGATTATTACATACATATTTTTAATACATTATCTGCTATTTGTGGAGGTGAAAACCACCAAAACAAGGGGTTTGACTAAGGAAAAACCCTAAATAGCCACCTAGACACCATTTTTCTATTTGTACGTGCAGGTATAGAAATTTGACAAACACACGAATTTCAGGACCGACAGAAGACACAAGTACAAACTCTACTTCACAAGAAGATACTAGTTTCTAGGGGCTAGGGCGTGGTGTCCTAGTCTAGTACTAGGGTGTGGTTCCCTGGTCCCTCCTATTTTGCAACATTTTTGGGAAGTTTAGCACTTCAGGTTCTCAGAATCCAAAATAAAATTTTTTAGCATTCTGCGGTCTCAGGGACTAGGGTGTCGCACCTTAGTCCTACATAGTAAGCATCAAATTTTAGCAATAGGTGCATCTCAGAGTTCATTTTCCAATTCTATTTTCATTTTCTCAGTTTTAGTTTAGTCAGATTCTACTTTTTCAGTTTATGTTTTCTTCATTGTTCATCTCCTAGCATACGTTGGTTATTGCATCATATTTTGCACATCTTCTCTACATTACAACAAAGGAATAGAAACCCTAAAAGATATTCCTTGACTCTCTCTTTCTCTCACAAGTAGTCAATGTGAGATATCTCCATAGGCTCTTTTGTATTCCAACGTATGGAGGAAAGTTGGGTTAGGTCCTAAACTACTCAATCCCATTTTTCGATGTCATAGAAACAAAAATCAAGGGTTAATTGGTTGAATGAAGGAGACAAGAATTCCAATTTATTTCATATAACTACTAAGATTAGGAGACAATAAAATCAAATTTCTAAGATTTACTCCCATGATGGGACTTATTTAGAAGATTAGGAAGCTATCAGTATTGCAGGTAAAAGAATTCTTCAAGTTCTACTTTGCACCCAAGTTGTTAAGGATGGGGATACACAAGATGATTATTAAACAATATTAATTATGTCATAATGATGGAGAAAAAATGATGTTCTTTCGGTCTCTTTCACCAAGGGAGAAATTAGCAATTCTATGTTTTCTATAAGTGTCAAGAAGGCATTTAACCTAGGTAGTTTCTAGATTGATTTCTTTCAAAAAATTTAACATATTGTGGGGTTTGACGTTTGGATGGCTATGGAAAAAAGAATGACTTGTAGTTCCATATTTACGCTCTACAACTCCACCTTTATTTCTCTTATTCCAAAGGTTAGGGACCCAGCTAACTTTAATAGTACAAGCTTATCACACCATGCAATGCTATTTACAAGTTCATGGTGAAGGTTATTGCTTCAAGATTAAAGGGATGTTTAGAGAACATCATCTGAGGTGAGCAAAGAAGTTTTCTAAAGAATAGATAGATCTTGGATGGTGTTTTCATAGCTCACAAATTAATTCACTCTATTCAAACCAAGAGAAATGATGGAATAGTTATTAAATTGGATATGAACAAGACCTATGATAAGGTTTCATGGGATTTTCTTAACAAAATCACAAGGAATCTTTCATTTAGTGACTCTTTGTGTAAGTGAGTCCACAACTCCATTTCTTCAACCTCATACATTATTCTAATCAATGGTGTTCTAACTATTTTTTTTAGTGCTACGAGGCCCATTTATCATCTTTCCTTAAATCCTTATTATGATTGAGGTTCTTATTATAAGGATCTAAAATAGTGTCAAAGATGTTGATGTTAAAAGGTTTCAAGCTTTGAGAGGGGTGGATAACATTTCTCATCTACAATTTGTAGATGACACTCTTTCATTTGGTGAAGCCACTGGTAGAGAGGCTTGTGCTTTCAAATATAAAATAGTGTAATATGAGAAAGTTACAGGACAAAAGGTGAATAAGACTAAGTCTTTCATTGATTTTCTAAAGCCACATTGTTTGTAAAGCTTGAAGATTCACATTGTTCTAGGTTTTGAAATCAATTAAATGTCAAGCAAATATCCTGCTATGTCGTTGGTTTCCAGAAAGTTCCTGGTTAATGAATGGAGTGGAGACATAAGTAGAATTAATGGAATTTAAGAATCATCAAAAAGGGCATTGTGTGTTGTTTGCAGGAAGAATAATGCTCATCAAAGTTTTTGTGTGTGTTGTTCCTTTCTACACCATGTCTATTTTTCAAATTCCAAGTAAGGTTCCTAAGACCATTGATGAGACTAAGAGGTGCTTTCTTTGGAAAGGCTATGAAGACAACATTAAATATAATTTGGTGAATTGGGATGATGTCTATAAATCCATTGAATTTCGTGGTCTAGGAATAAGGAAGAGCATAGATATGAACATGTCTTTGTGCCCAAAATTTGTCTAGTGAATCTATGAGAAAAAATAAATTATGGAGTATGGTTATGAAAGCAATATATATTCATAATAATGTTGATGTATTTCTTGATAATGAGATTTCTCTTTCTTTGGGTTCTAATATTTATAATTTTTATGCAAATGTAGGAAAATTATTATGCCAAGTAAAAATGGGTTTTTCAAATGACAGGTAACTAGATATAGGCATGTTGGAAGATGTTCCTTAGTTTATAATAGTGATGAATCATTTCTAAGATATCAAGGGCGATAGGCTAGAGATTACATAGTGGGTCAGTCCATTGTCTGTTCTTGGGGTACTCTTGAAGCTCTAGTGAATGATATGAATTGGGTTTGAAAATAGATTTAAGGTGAAATTGAGAAATGACCTCTAATTGGTCCAATTAGAGAGGATAATATGGTCTAAGGTGACGAGCAATGGATAGGTGTCAGTCAAGACTATATTTAGAGAACAATTCAGCACTTTTGATAAGGTCAAGTGGGCTTAAAATAATTTGTTGTATAAATACAATATTCCTAAGTTAAAATATTTTCTTTGGATTACTAGAAGAAAAAGGGAACTCACTTGGGATAGGTTGAGGCTTCTTGGTCAGGTGGGGCCCTCCAAATATGTGATGTGTCAAGAGAGTGAAGAAGACAATCCTCCACTGTAGTTCTGCTAGTCAGCATTGGTCTAATTTACCGAATAGATTTTAAGATATCTTGTCCTTTACCCAATAGAATCTCTTGGCTTATAGAATGTTGGTACTTTAAGATTTAGAGTCTTGGCCTAAGTCATATTTGGAATGTTGCACCAACTCTCATTGTGTGGAATATCTGGATAGTCAAAATATGAGAATTTTTCAATACAAGAGAAATACAGTGTAGATCATTTGAGATAAGGTGTAAAGAACTATTTCTAAAGTTGGGGAAATCTAGAAGAGTAGTAGAAGGGAGGTATATGACAACAAGATGTAATACTGGATTGTTGGGCATGGTTTTGTTGGCTTAGTTTTCCTTAGAATGTGATCAACAAAGGCTCTTGAAATATTTATTGTCTCCCTGATAGCATAGGATGGATAAAATTTAATTTTGATGGACTTACAAATGCAATCTTTGGGGGGTTGGTGTGGGAGGAATATTTAGGAATGATCTTGGATATCTAGTTGGTTCCTTTTCTCTTGACTTTGGGTTAGACTCAAAAAAAGAAGCAACGCTTCATGCTATGCTATGGGGGATCATGATTGCCAGAGAAAAGGGGTAGAATAAGATCTGTATTGAAGGGGATTCAAATATAACCATTAAAACTTTAGAGGATGGGAGGTGTGAGAAATGGAGATTAGAAGGTATAATTCATAGCACATGATGGGCAAAAAAATATTTGGAGAATAAAAAGGTTTCCCATATAGAAAGGCCTAGTAATTGGGTTATTAATTGGCTAGCCAATTTAGGTGTTTCATTGGATAGAGAAGATGGAATTCAAGTCAAGCAATGGTGGAAATATTACCTGTGCCCATTAATAAAGTTGCTTTAGGATGACATTAATGATCCCCCTATCATGGACCTTGAAGAGAGTCCTCTGGATGAGTTGTAGGTTGGCAACAATGGTATCCAGATTTGGATGCACTGTGGCTTTATAGTTGTGTTTGGATTTCTCCCTTTGTATCTAATCTATTATGGTCTTTATGATTTTTTCACTCACTATGTCTTGGATTCTTGTCCTTTGATGCTATTTGGTATCATAGGACTTTTGTATTTTGTTTTCAATAGTTCCTAGATCTTACCTAGGTTGTACTAACCAAAAGAATTTATTTATTTTATTAGCAAAGGTCTATAGCTGGTAGATAAGCATATTAATAATAAAAAGATTATACATTGGAAGAAAATAGTTCAAAGTATGAAAGACAAAACCAAAAATTATTACAAAATACCTAGAAAAATATCTAGGCTGAACCACAAGTTTGAGAGTTAAATAGCTAAAAGATCTAAAGATCTACTAGTTCAAACTATCAAAAAAGGAATAGCAAAATCAAGATAGTTGCTAACAAAGATTAGCCATTCGAGAATGGAGAACTTGGGATAGAAGTAGGATCCAACACCAACCAAGATAGGATAGTTGGAATGCATCTACCCCAAACAAGCTGCTTTGGTTTCGGAAAGCACTCAACATCATGTTCTAGTTCAACACCATTATTGGTCCAAATATCCCAGAGCTTTTTAACCCATTCCATCATTTTCTCCTCTAAGACAAACTAAGAAAATCCAAAAGACTCAAGGAAATTTTCCATCCAATCATCTCTGTCTATTTTGTTCTACTTGAAGAGAGCCCAAAGGAAGTTATCATTCTTCTCCATAGTAAACTGGCTGTATTTGAAGGCCCTCATGTCCTTTATGTATAAAATTGTGAATCTAGGCAAATTCTTACCATTTCTAAGAGTAACACCGAAATCTATTTGTAAAGGGATTGTTAAATCATCATCTATATCCAAAGGACTTGTTCTAGACCCCCCACAACATTACGTTTGAAGAAATACCTACAAAGGATCTCAGCTTTCCTCTTTGGAAGGCCGAAGTGAAGTAGGGTTGCAAGAAAAACTGCTGGAATTTCAGTATTCACTATGTATTTATGATCAGTCTACAAGAAGAGATCACCCAAAATGAATTTAACTGCCCTAGAGATGACAAAATGATAATGCTTTAGAACCCATTGCATTCATTTCTCACTGATTTTCCCAATAAAATCCATTTACCTTTTAGATGATATTAGAAAAATGGGAGAGTCCATTGGCAAGTACTCGAACCAGACCTGCAAATGACTAAAAACTAGAGGAGAGAACCAGTGACAAAAAAGAATTGAAAGAGGAAATAATAGCAATACAAGGAATGAAGTGAAGCTTGTGGAGGACATTAGATACAAAATACCAAGAGAAAGGACTTCCTTTACTTCATCTATCAAATCTCATAATTGTTAAATCTTGTATACAGAACGCTACCATCTTTGCTAGTTAGAAATAACTTATCTATTTTATCCACCAGTGTCATCATTCTCCAAAATCCTTGGCTAAAGCGATGAAGAGCTTCTCCAAATAGAGTAGACTATTCTAACATATCGAATAATTAGAAAAGGAGCACCCCATAGTGGGATAGATAAGAGGGCCGATAGATGGGGCCACAAACCAAGAAAAAGTCAATGGAAAAAAAGAGATCCACCCACCGCAAATTAATGCATTTTCCCTTCAAAAAATACAATATAAGTTTTCAACTGACATATTTCATTAAATGCTCAATGAAGGAAAAGAAGCCTAATTCATTTCAAAAAACTTTAATGGGAAGAAGGCTAAACCCTAGTGTAGTGCCCTTCCATGATTCATCTTGCCTTTCTGTACTCCAAAGGATTATATTGATCTAGCTTAGTCTACTTTATGATGATTTGATGGTATCATGCTATATACTAACCCTATTTCATCATTGAACTGGATATGAAGATGGATCTATATTTAATGATTTATATGTGCTCATTATTCATGATCGATTATATTGCTTATGGGATTTTGATGATATTATGATTATGCTAACCCTACCCTGTGATTTTGATGTTTGATTTGATGCTACGATGATTGTGGCTATCTTCTAGTGTCTTCGCGATAGGGACGATTGTTGGCAAATGCACACTCCAATGAGAAATTGTAGGTGATTGTAGGTATTGTCATTGATGGAAACCTTAGAATCCTATGGCACCGACAGGAACTGGCATAGGCATAGGCACTAGCACTGACAGTGGCAAAAGATGTTTACTGGCATCCTAGCTGACAAGATTTTATTTTGTATTTATTTATAAAATCTTTTTGTAAAGTCGACAAGAAAAATTGTAATAGGACTCATATAAGTATGAGATCTTGTAGATCATTTAAGAATGTAATGGATGTATGGAATGTAATAGGCAGATGCGAATATTAAGGCATATTATGGAATAAGGTTTATGGAAGTTGTATGAGCTTAAACCAGTACTGAACCTGGCATAGCAGATGTTGAACTGAAGCAGTACATGATATTGGATTTACATAATCCATTTTTATAAGTTAGGAGACTTCCCTTTTGTATTTAAGCAATGAGCTTTATGCAGTTGGCCTTCTTGCAGGTGCAAGCCCCTATTGTAAGTAATATTCACTTATTGGCCAATGAGCGAATATTGTGGGTCACAAATCCCACCTAGGTTTTTCCCACACTGGGTTTCCTCGTTAAAAATATTGTGTTATGGTGTGCTTTCTATGTTGTGGTTATTGATCTTATTTACTGCATTATTTTTTCTTTACTGGTACACTATTTTAGCATGCAATTTATTTAATAAGTTAAGAAAATCCATTCACTAGTTAGATACTGATTCAGCCCCCCCCCTTTCAGTATCTTTGGTAATCCTAACAATTTATCATACCACTCATTGTGAGCATGATATGACATTGCGATTCTCTATCACTTTCCTAATTATTTATGATATATTATTTTATATGTTATATTTCATTTTAGTGGTGGATGCAAGATTGCAGGTATCGGACATCGCCTCCATCTGGTCTCATAGGTCTGAGCTTGTCTTTTCCCAATGACAAGTTGTTGGAGATGGCATGTGT